>NW_010511137.1:0-20167 GCF_000687285.1 Phaethon lepturus | reverse complement strand
CTGCTGAACTGGAAGAATGTCAGTTCTTAAAGCGGAATAGTCTAATTGTAGAAGAAAGGTTGTTAAAAACACTTCCACCTCGCGTAAGAGAGCGCTTGCAGGCTTGCTCAGATAAGTGTTAAGTTTAAAATGAAACTCTGCATCATTGCATTCTGTAAGCTTTTTGCTTAATATCTCTCTAAAGATGGGTCTAGATGAAGGTGAGATAAGTTTACAAATCAGTCTTAAACTTAAATGCTTTGAACTGAGTTGATTGTAATGGAAAAGAAAAATTTATTTAGATTTGAACAAAAAAATGTAGCCTTTAACAGGTAATCATATGTTTCAAAAATCTGAAACATTAATTGTTGGTTGGGTTCTACTGTTTGAAATAATTCAGTTAAAAAGATTATGATAGTACTGAAATGAAAGAGTTGATTGCCTGGCTATAGTAAGAGTGTATATACTTTTTTTTCCTATGGGACTTTTTTTCTGTTGCTAGTGATAATTTTAAACAGTTTCATCTCCTGCCATTTGAGGTCTAAGAACTGTCTGGAATTAGTTTCTAAGTATGAACTCTTCACTAACTTAGAATATGTTAAATTAAGAGTTTAAACTATTTGAGCAGTTCAGTTGCATGGGGTATACTGAAAGTAATTTTTCAACATACCTTAATTTTTAAAGCTTTTGAGAAGTACTGAGCATTAATTCTATAATTGCGGAAGATGCCATTAGAATCTTGCTATTAAAACCAGTTGGACAATAATACCTGAAACCAATTTCAGTATTTTGTCTTAAAAATAGCAAATACAAAATGTATTGTTGCCTAGAAATTGGGAGGAATTAGAAGAATCTGGAGTAACTGTACACATGGTACTAAACAACAAATCTTAACGGTACTGATCTTCATAGATAAAGATGGCAAATGGAACATGATGTAGTTGCAAAGTTGGGTTCTGTATGTTGTGAGCATCCCAGGTGTTAGTGTAGTGTATGTTGCTGTTTAACATTTTTATAACTTCTCATTACTGACTGCCTCAGTGCTTCTTCTCCACACCCAGTTACTGTATTTTGGTGGCTGGGGAGAGGTTGAAGGAGGTTTGTATTAGGTAGGGACAGAAACACACAGTTAAAACAAACCAAATAATCACACAGCTTATAAGCACTTGGGAGGGGAAAAACAGGAAGCATTATAAGCTTTGCCTTTTCTAGGGATGTAATAATATCCTAAGTTATAGTAGTGGAATGGGCTCTTATGCCATCCTTAATACTTGCAAAACTGGATGGAAATAAAATGGTTCCTGACTTCATTCTTCTGCTGTGCGCTGTTTTATTGTATTTGAAGTCTTAACTCTCATGATATTTATCATGTTCACTAAAAGCATAAGTTGTGCCCCTGGGGGAAAAAAGAGCATGCTTTCCAAAAACATATTTGAAAACTTTTTGTATTATATTAAAGTTTTCAAAACCAGCCTCAATTATGGGTTAAATAGATGAGGTAAACTGTGCTCTTAATGACTTTGTGTTCATCAAGTGTGCTAACTATACATTCCCATTTGTAATAACAAATCACCACAGATAAACCAGTTTTAGTACTAGACTACTTCTAATCATCTTTTGCTCCTACTTCAGTGCCACTTTTGTGGAGAGTAAGGTTTATTTTCAATTAAAATGCTGAAAACAACCCTGATCAGTATGGAAGTAGGAGATGTCTCTGCAGTAGCGGTGCAAGAGGTGCATCTTTATTCACTGTACTAATGGCATTCCAAAGACCTTTGTAGTTAGAGCACTTCTCTCAGGGAACCAAAATGTGGTGTAATTATTAATTTTTATGTACTTCTCGAAATGTTTAGTGTAAACTGATTACTTGTGTTTATGAGCAGACCAGTGCTGCTGGAATAATCTTTCATACTGTCTGTATATAGCTCTTCCATACTCTACTTTCAACTAGTTTGGAGTTGTACAATAGTTGCATAGGAATTAACATGATTCACAAACAGAGCTAGTTGTGGTAGATGTGATTAAACCAGACTACGTTGATCTGCACCCCTGTGGCAAGAGTTTTGTTAATAATTGCAATAGGTCTGTGTCAGGACTTTATAACTTAACAGTGAAGAACACTTCATGCCAGAATTTGACATGGAATAATTGCAGTCCAGTAATTTTTAAAAGATTAAGCAAGCATTTTCTTTGAAGCTTTTTTCTAAATTGGAAATCTGTATTGAAAAAGTTAAATAAGCAAGTAACTGGCGTGGCCAATAACTCCAACTTTTTAGCAGTGCATCTGTCCTTTTCCATAATCAACAAAACTGATGGAGGTGAACAGTGATCTTAAATGTGCATTTTATGCTAGTCCTGTCAGAACGAAATAACAGAAATAACTTGGAGAAAGGTACGTCATTTCTAAAATGTGTAACCTCAAAGGATTTGAGGAAACATTAAGAAATGCATAAGAATATAAATACTGTTTTATAGGTTAAATGGGTTACATTTTTTGCAGACGTTAATATTTTTCACTCTGCACCCCCACAAGAGGATTGGGTTTTTTCACTGCATGTTTGAGTGTTTATAAAACACACAGACAAGAGACAGAAAGTTTAAAGGCTGGAATCTCTAGCCTTGCTTTCAAACCACAGTGTGCCTTTTTGTACCATGAAACCCAATCCTAGTGCTTAGAATTGAGGGTGGAGACAAATATAACTCTGAATTTCTTGAATTCACTTCAGCCATAATCTTAATATTCAGTATTTCTTCAAAATGAGGGGATTTTCAGGGAATCGGTATATAAATCCACTGTCATAAACTTTGTACAATAAGTATTGTTGGCATCTATTCTTTGTATTAAACAATTGCTTCCAATCAGAAAAAGGCTTTTCAACCTGTTTCAGTGTTGTATTGTGTTTAAGAACTTTGTATTGTGACCTTCCGTATCATGAACATTTCTTTGAAAAATTAAATCTTTTTTGCATTACAATTCTATGAACTGTTCTTTATTTTCCATATGAGATGTTGCATTTCATGCAAAACTCAGAAGTCTTCTTCCAGCTATCTGTACCTATGTGTTAGCTGGTGATATCTTCTGCAGGAGAGTGTGAAGATAATAAACAGCAGTGGGAAGAGAACACTGTGCTCCATGTCAAAGCAGTTCTCATGTTCAGGGCTAGCAGTGAAGCTCCTATGTTGATTAGAACTAAGCTTCCATCTTAGTTGTTGTTACAGAACCTTTTCCAAGTGTCCTGCTTTAATTTTTGTGAGCTGTGTAAATATTGAATGTAGCCTGGAATTGTACTGGGAGAAGTGAGAAGGCAGTGATTCTCTTCCCAGCTTGGCACATGCAGCTGTCGTGTGGCTAAACTGCCATAAATAATGCTGCTTGTAGTAAATCATGAATGCGTTTCAAGTATTGCATATTGTGTTAGCTCAAAGATCTCATTTATCTTGAAATGTGAGATGATACCTGATGGCTTTTTGTGGAAACCTGTGTTTGGCTCCATTTTTGAAGATAAGGGGAGAGGGGAACCAAACATGCAAGTAATGTTACATATTCAAGTGCTAGCTTCTTATCTTTCAAAATAAAGACTTCCCTAGCAAGTTTTAAAGAACAGTGGCCCTTTCTTCTTGGAGATGACATGAAATAACTAATTAAAAAAATGGCTTGCGCTGTTCTGGTTTTGAAGTGGTGGTGTTAGTAAAATACGGCAGATGATGATTCTTAAACCTGTTGTTCCATGCTCCTACAGGCCCATGTATTTTATTTTCATGGCAGCTTGTTGTAGTTTGTTTTTTTTTTTAATCAGTAGATTTACATCATGCTAACAAAGTTCCTTGGTATGTAGACTTTCCATCTTCAAGAAAGTGACCTGAAGTTCCTTCTGTAATCAATTCTAGTAAGTGACTCCCTCTTCCCTTTCTGCACCAGTAAATGCCAGGATTTATAGGGAACAGTATCAGAGCAACTGAAGAATTCTAGCAAATACATGGCTGCAAATCCTGAAAGCAGGAGGTGGTGCATGTCATCCTATGGATTGTTTATATCAAGGATTTTACAGAACTTTGGGTATTTCTGGAGATCAGTAATTGATCAAGCTCTCATGCTTTACTTGGCCTTGTTGGGTCTTTGAGTCCCTCCAAACTGCAAGCATGGTAAAGCATTTCCCAGAGAGAATGCAGAGCTGTGCAGTTACTTGCTGTTAGATGGACTTGACAGCTAAGGTAGGCTGTGGCAACAGA
Organism: Phaethon lepturus; assembly: GCF_000687285.1. Classification (NCBI taxonomy): domain Eukaryota; kingdom Metazoa; phylum Chordata; class Aves; order Phaethontiformes; family Phaethontidae; genus Phaethon; species Phaethon lepturus. The sequence goes on along the minus strand of NW_010511137.1, from coordinate 15,958 downwards.
GGAGGAATTGCAGTTAATTGATAGGAAGAAGCAAGCAGTGATACTACAGTCCTGCATGCTTGCAGGATACAGCAGTGACTCAGGAATTCCTGTATCTGGAGAAGTTGCCATCCAGGCATTACCTGAAGAGTTTATCCCGGTCTTCCATTGCCAGGACATGTGGGTGGCAGAGGGGGCAGTAGTCAATCCACTCCAGAGCTGGTCTGGCATCTGAAAGGGTTTAGGCATTAACTCAGTCTAGTAACTGAACCATTATATCTTTGTCTTGTTGCTTCCTTATGTTCCTCCATTTATGTGCATATCTATTTTCTCTTTGTCCAACCTCTAATAATTTATAATCAGTTTTTATTATTTTGTACAAGTGTGCGCTCTGCTTGGCAGGAGCTAGCTAACAGACTTTCAGGTGGTATGGGTATGCAAGCCATATGTTTTAAGCACTTGGAGAGGTGGAGCAGGGAGGATAAAAATTGGTCTACCTGCAGAGGGAGGGGAAAGGAATAATTGCTCAAAGTAACAGGGGAGATGTCTGAGATCATTATTACTAAGCTTAGTAAGGCTACTGGGAGTATTACTTGCTAGTAGGCAGTTATGACAGTGTGGTGCTAAACACACTGCAGTATTAGTCTATAGTGCTTGTGGGCATGCTGTTAAAACAGGTGAATTTATTGCTTGTTACTGCCTTTTTCCTCTTTTAAAAATGCTAGCTATAAATCTACTGCTACTACTTACAAAACTTACTTATAAAACTCTAAATAAAACTTAGTTTCTTTCCCCTCCCTCATACTTGGGTATCTATGTATTGCAGCAATGCTCTTGTCAAAATACATTGCAAAGTAATTAATGGGATTAGTATTTGAAAAGCATGCAAGGATGAAAACTGTAATGGAGGTATGTAGAAATGTCAGTCACTACAATCTCACTGGCAACACAACCTGAAAATATCTTTGTCAAGCTTAAAGTTTAGTATATGGATGATAAGGGAAAAAGGAGGAACATAGCAAACTACTCTCCATTGAAAACACAGCTAACCTGCAAGTAAATAGTTAATTGACTGATCATTTTAAATCTGCCTTGCTCAGTAGCAAAACTTCATAAAATTCTGCATTAAACAGTTTGGTGGTGTTTCTTTTTTTTCAAGTGAAGTTGCTCATTATAGCTAAAGGCTTTTAACCCCTCTGCATCAGCGTAGGGGAGGTCCCAATCCTCTGGCTCCTGTGCTTTGGCCCTATGGTCTGACTACATCATTGTTTTGGTTTTTGCCGGACCTTATGCCAAGCGATTCAATGCGAAAGCCTGGCAAAACACTACTTACTGTACAAGTTTTCTGCTGGTTTAACAAGCTCAATTAGTTTGGTACAGTCTGACAAGTACCAAAGTCAGTAGGAGAGTGGGACAAAGATCAGTACCTCCCTTTATGATGATTGCTTAGAGTGCAACTTTGCTTGCAAAGTGATTATCCTTGGCTGCTGCCTCTTTTTTTATAGTACCTTATTACAACCAAATGGTCACAACTTCTTTACATGGGCTCTAATATATAGAGCGTGCTACACATATGCACATACATAAGTATTGAATCCAGATCTGGTACTAAACAAGTCTAGGACAGTATACTAAATATGTTTATCTAAAATAAGGTATTAATGAAGTAGAAAGTGTAAGAATAGAAAGGTTTATGAACTCTTGAAGAGTTTTAAATAGCATGTCTTGAACTGATCTTATTGAATAACAGATATGCTCAGTTACCTTGGCTGCAATGGTTGCCTGAAAATCTAGGAGTGGGAGGGAAACTAAACAGACTTTCAAGATGTGTAACCCAAGATAATTGGTGACTATGTGGGCTCGCTAGTGGACTCACTAATCCCTAACACTGTCAGCTTTCCTCAGGTTGCCTGTGTTTTATCTGGATTAGTGCTCTGGTTGTAGAGTGGTGGTAGCAGTTTCTGTGCTCCTTTGAGAGTTTTCTGCCCCTTAGGGATGATTCAGGTTCTCCAGCAGCAGCAGCTGCTGCTGAACTGTTGTATTTTGGTCTGGGTTATTAAGGTAATCCCAAGTTGGCATTGCTTGTTGTGAGGTAGACAGAAGTTAAGTGGCTGTGTCAAAGCAACAGAGCAACTCCTGTAGTGGAGATGGAAAACTGAAGAGGGGAGAGAAGTTAGGGCAGGAACTAGTCCAACTGTTGTAGAGCAAGCCATTTTCACTCCTGAATCAGTTCCTTAATCTGCCAGATGAGAGATACTGCTAGTTTTTCTTCAAAGCAGTCTGTCTTGTTATAGAAAACTTAGAAAGTAACTTGAGGGCTGTGCAGGGACTGATTCTGTAAGGTGCTGAGTTTTTCAGTAACTGCTTAGTGAATGTGCTCGACTCCTACCCAAAGCCAGGGGGAGTTCAGGCTATTCATACCATTCCAAATAACCCTTTTTATTCTTAAAGATGCCTTGTTAAAAGGAGCTTGTAAAACAATGATTTGTTTTCTTTCTGTTCTGTGGATGTAAATTATAACATATGCATGAAAAGGAAATGGATAACAGTTTTCTGATTTAAAAAATGGCTAGAAACAAGCAACAATGCCAAAGGCAAGGACATATGAATCTTGTTTGACTTAAATCTGTTTTTATGCCAAGCGTGTGTGGTTTTGCTAGCTTGAGAAATAAATCCACTGAATGGTCTTAACTGATAACATATTCTTTCCTGCATTGATTCAGAGAAAACTCTGATAAATTGTAGGTACAAAGTTTTAAATTTATTGAGTCTTGCTTTTAGCTATAGCTGCCTGTTTTTCTGGATTTAATAATGCTAACGGCTTATAAAGAAGGATTGGTTTTCATTGCCACAGATTTACACAGATCCTTCAAGGGTATAAACAAAGCCTCATATTCCATAGCAAAGGATTCTGAAATTTTACATAAAGTTTCTAGTTGCAGTAGGCTAAAATACATAGTTACATTATTTATTATGTTAAAATGGAGGCTTTTAATAAGTTAAGCTCACAAATAAAGATTAATAGTCGATAGAGTAGTACTTGTAATACTTTGATGAAAAGCTCTGCATGTTTTATGCTGCCCTGCCCTTAGTTCTTAATATATCAAAGATGTTTGTGCTGGAAATGCGCAACTGTCGGTGAGAAGCTGAAAGCAGTGGGCAGATGGGAAAGTGGAATATGCACACGAACTGAATGTTCTTGAGTCAGCAGTGAAGTAGCAAATAGTGCATGACAAGCTGTCTTTTAAGACTTCAGGCTTAATCAGTTCAGATCTCTGTCATTTGCTTCCTTTGGAGTATTGCTCCAGGATCTTGCAGACTCAAGAAAACAGAACTGGAGCAGAGGACAAGTTAAGGTTTGGGAATTTTTTTCTTCCCTGAAAAAAGCTTCTGGTTTTGTTTTTTGGTTTTTTTTTTTTTAAAGGAAAATAAAAAAAGCCAGCTGAAAGCAGTGGGCAGATGGGAAAGTGGAATATGCACACGAACTGAATGTTCTTGAGTCAGCAGTGAAGTAGCAAATAGTGCATGACAAGCTGTCTTTTAAGACTTCAGGCTTAATCAGTTCAGATCTCTGTCATTTGCTTCCTTTGGAGTATTGCTCCAGGATCTTGCAGACTCAAGAAAACAGAACTGGAGCAGAGGACAAGTCAAGGTTTGGGGATTTTTTTTCTTCCCTGAAAAACGCTGCTGGTTTTGTTTTGTGTTTTGTTTTTTTTTTAAAGGAAAATAAAAAAGCCATGCTGCAGAAGTCTAGTATGGTTAATATGGCTTTGAGCTCCTTTAAGTTGCAATATTCCTTTTGCATTTTTCAGAAGTTTCTCTCTTTAAGGAAGGCCTGTGTGCCAGTTGATTTAAACTCTGCCTTTTCTCATTAATGGCTATTAGAAAAACTATGCTTTTAATCGTAGTAATAATTGCAAAGGGCAAAAGAGTCCCCTACAGCTTCTAGATGACAGTGAAAGTTTTCTTCCTTGTGGCTAGGTGAACATTCCTTCAGTTTCTGTATTGAGGGCAGGGAGATGCTAAATCACTGTGGCTGCTGCCTCCCCCTTAGAGTCCAGCTGTTGATAAAATTGCAGCCTGGCATGCAGGAGAATTCATGCTTGTGCTGGCATGAGAGAAAGAGCTGGGAGGGACACAATAGAGCTGATTATTTCAGTGGCTGTGCCAGTTTATGTGAGTGTTGATCATCTGTAGATAGAAATGTGACCTAAATAGTGGCCATATCCAAGTGCAGAACATGGAGTAAGAAACACAGACTGGGAGGCGAACTCAGTAACTCTCTAGAGGCTGTCCCTGCTATATGTTGAAAGAAGTGAGCTGGCAAAGAGTACTGGAAAAAATGCTATTTGGAGAGGAAAGCTTTGGTTGTAGGTCTGAGTCCCTCCCAATATCAGCATTTCTGTTTGCATCCTTAGGATTCATTTAGCTGAACAGCTGTGTGTTTGCCATCTTGATAGGGTTAAGCCAGTGGCTTCTTTGGCAGTTACGCAAGTCCATAAGTCAGTGGGGAGGGAGTAGCATTTACCTTAATCCTTTCTCAGCCAAAGTAGTATGCTAAAAAATCAGAGAGCTTTTTTAGTGTAAGCTGTACATACTGATACTGAATCAGATTGCCAGTGAAGCACAAGAAGTGCAGCTGGGGAGCTGACACATTTGGATATGCCAAGTAATGTCTTTGCCTTTCCCTGCCAAAATACGACATGTCCTGAGAACATCTCCAGTTGAGAGAGAGAGAATATATGCTGAGGAATGCTAACAAAAGGATTGCAGTCATTTACAAACAGATACACAAATGTATAAGGTATGTGTGTATGATTATTAAAGATTCAAAAATTAAGCTACTAGTGAAGTGTTCAGAAATAATCAGCTATACCCAGAAAACTAAAACAAGCATTTGTAGAGAATATTTACCTTGTGCTTTTGCTCCTTAGCATTTTGGTTTTCATTTGTTTTATTTTTCAAATCTCCTGTTTAAATGACATTTTATTTCTGCTTTTCAGTGCTCCAAGTAAGGCATTTCTACTGTAAAATTTCTCTCCCACCCATGCGTTAGGCAGCTTCAGGCACGTTTTACTCCTCATCTCCCCCTGCCGGCGCTGCTGCATGACTAAATGGGTACTGTAGGATGATTTCAGGTATGGATAATGTCTTTGAAAAGACAGTTTTAAAAATATTTTCATGAATTAAATACAAATCACAATTTAAGCTCTCTGAGGTTTGGCTGTAAACACACCCTCCATGATTTCCCATCACTGCAGTATGGAGCAAAGCCCTGAAAACCAGGATTGGATCTCTTATGGGGGGCAGCAGTACCAGTTCATCTTCGTGCTGCCAGATAGCCATGATGTGCAAAGCAAATGCCCTACCCAAATGGCAAAAAAACAAGTGAATTCCTTATTTGAAGTTATGGATTTGAGGGGCAAAATGTGTACTTCGAGTTTACTTTTTTGCTGCCAAGGGGTGTCTTTGCCCAGTTTTGATGCTAATCAGACAAAGCTGAGGTAAGCAGTGATGTTAAGACGAATATTAAGCTCTGTTAGAAAAGTTGTATTAAATGGAAAAAGTTCTCAAAAAAACGGGAAAAGTCTTTTTCTATTGAGAAACAGCTACCACTACTTAGCTCTGAAGGGACTAGGCATTGTGTTCATTTCCTCTGCACTTCAAATCCATGTCAGAGTGGTTACCTGGGAGCGTGCTCTACTCACCTTATTTCCCCTTTGTTGGTATCTCTGTCTGCATGGGGCGGTACAGTCACTACATCACTTGGGCTGTGTCACTAGTTTGGAATGTTCTCTCCTTCCAAATCCTTGAGTCATTTTTGTTCTTTAACCTTTTCCTGAATATCTGTTATTTTCTTCATATGCCTTGATTGGCTCTGCTGGGAATACTTTTTTCTTCGTTTCTTTTCAATAAGTGGGAAAATAAAACACTTGTTATTTTGAATCTGTGGGTAAGATCTGAGTAACTTCCTAAGGCATCATGTATTGTCTTCTGTTTTTATTCTATGAATGTGCAACATTACATACTTTACATGATTTTCAAACATAATTGAATGAATAGTTTCAGTATGTAGAATGGATGAGATTTAAAAATCTAATGTATAACTCACTAATGGCCAGCATTTAATGTCTAACAATATTTTCCATTACTAGTAATCTGGCAAAATGTTGTGTCTAATGGGTTATGTCAGCTAAGAAATAGACAGTGGGATGGGGTGTTCCTCTGCTGTTTTGCTTGTTTACAATGAATCACAATTGTCTTCTCTTGCTTCATTTCTGTATTTAGGCAAATCAGTTTCATTCATTGCTTACAGCGCCAGGTCTGTTCCTAACTGTCTCCTCACCCTCTGATTTTTCTGCTGGGATTATACCACCATGTCTGCCTCTATGGGCTGGTTTGACTAGTCCTTTCACACTCGGTCTGGGTGCATTTTCTCTAAGTTTGCAGCCACTGTACGGCTCAAGGCATCTGTGTACAATTGTCCTCTGTTTAAATCTCTCTGCATGTATTGTTTAGGCTGCATAGCAACATTTCTGGGGTCTTTGTTTCAGCTGGGGGTTTCTGTTCCTCAAAAGGGATGTGTAATTACTCACCTCCATGAGGAGGGTGACTGTTCTCATGGGCCAGCTTCAGTGAAATTTTTGTCTAGCTGTTCACAGAAATGTTTCACTGTGATCATGCCACCAGGTATCCCCAGACTAGTCACTAGAGGTCAACATCATCATCTTCTAATAGAGCACTAACTACCACATAATTAAAGGACAGTATTTTGCTTGTAGCAGTTCATTTCTCTAAATGCTTTAAATGTTCATGATGGGATGTTACTGATCCTGCCACTGTCCAAGGTTAGGAGGACAGAAGATGTAAAACTGGAGCTAGTAGTTTCTCACAGTGTGGGCTTTTTAAAGGTACCAGGATCAAGAAAATAATAAATCTGAAGGCCTTTGCCCTTCTGTGCCTGAGGTTACTTTTGGTGAGTGCCTTCGGGAACAGTGGCAATGCCACCAGGGTAGAACAATAAAGAAAACTTTTCTGGAACCACTGCTGTGTGTCAGAGCTGTAGGTCTTCCAGCTGATGTGTGTGTAGCCAGAGACTCCTGTCAGTACAAGATGCACTCCAGCATCAAAACTCTTGGGCATCCCTAGGATTTTCCAGAGGCAGAAGTGTTAACTTTACATTCCTATTTGGAGATGCTTTTTACTGTTTCTAGCTTGGACAAGCATAAAGTCTATCTGAAGTCTCTGACAAACTCTTCCATAACTGAATGGAAGTTAAGAAAACTGAAACCAGGGAGGAAAAGCATGACACTGCATCATTTCATAAGCAGCTGAAGGAAAGAACCCTGGCCTACAGATCAGTGTCTCTGAAGATTTCCTCATGGTTGGGGTATTTAAAAGAGACCTCCCTCTTACAGATTTCCTGGTGTTTAACTTAATCTTGCAGGCTTTCTCTTGGCTGGAACACTTGCAGGATCTTCTTCCCCTAGGTACCCAGTTGCCTACTTTCATGCAACTTGAACTGTTTATCTAAGACTTTTATTCTTCTGTTAAATTTGTTTGAAATCAACCAGCACATTTGGTATTTATTAGGGGGATGACACATACTGTATCACTACTTTCATGTTTATTCCTTATTTAATTTCCTGTGGGAATATGATGTAAATAGTCTTCATCCTAAGAAATCTGCAGAAACCGTATTTGTTATTATGAATGCAGTATCCTCTCCGCTAAATCATCCACTCCACATTTAATGAACTTTGAAAGAGGTGAAGAAAGCAACACTTCTAGGGAGAGCATAGATCAGCGTTTCAAGTGCGCATCTATATATACCAAGTCTCCTTTCAGCTTATAACTTCATCTGCTAGATCTAAGAGGAACATTGAAAATGAGCACAAGGAAGGGAAGACGGATCTGTCCAAAGGCACAGAACAAGACTGACTAGGTGATCCTGAGTGTAATCATCAAGGCTTTAACTAACTTCATTGTTGCTGTTGCTTCTGTTGGAAAGTTGCTCATAACTTCCTGTCTTTCTGCTTTTTCATCAAAACATAGTGTTCATGTCAAATTTATATCACTTGAGCCAGTGATATCTTTTTATTTGTTACACTGGAAGAAAAAAAAAACAGGAACAGTACTTTACAAACTTTTTTTTTCCCCTGTAGTTGTCTCCTCCCTTGCTATCAAGAGCCTTGCCAGGAGAGGGAACGCAGGCTGCCCTCCGTTCGGGCTGGGCTGCTGTGCATTGCTCTCTCCTTTTTAGCTAATGCAGCTTGACCGCTCCTGGGCTATAAGCTAGGCCCATGGGCTGCGCCAGGCAGCTCTCCCAGCTCATCTGGACGAGCTCGGGATCTCTGCACAGCGGTTCCATCTGCGTGGGAGTCAGACTGCCTTGCAGAGACTAAAGGCCACACCACTGAGGTGCTGTGGACGTAAGGGCAAAATACAGGTGCAGGGGGAAAAAGTTCTGTTCCTGTTTTCTGCGCAGAGCTGCTGTATCACCTTCAGCGGACTGACCCTTCTTCCCTGCATGTGCAAATATTTCTGCAGCTGTGCAGACAATGTCTGTGTGGGTCAGCTAAACAGGCCTGGGGCAGAGGCCCAAGCACTAGCATATTCATCCTGCAAACCGGGGTATAGTCTACGCAGCGGAACAGGCTGTTCTTTGCAATAAGTAGGTATGGAAAGTAACTATAGCATCGTGTCATTGTTCGTTAAACCTTGATAAGATGACTGTGTCTAGTTGCATATCCTTGGTCTCATATGTGTGAGGTTTTCATATTTCTGCCTCTCTCCCTGCTGGACCGAAAAGTAAATGAGTAACAGAAATCCAAGAGCATTTGAAAACCTGTTTCATGAAATGCTATACCTAGTTTTTGTGTTCCTTGCAAGCATCTTTGTATACGGTGGAAGGACCACCTGAAACTGGAAGTATACAAACACTGACCAGTAGCCACGATGTCACCTGAGTTTACGCCTGACATCTTATTAGAAGTTGCAGTCTTTACTCGCCAATAGCCAGTGTCAGGACCTGAGCTGTGCTTGATAAAGCTGAGAAGCAAACACTTCCAGGGTTGAAACCATACTAGATTTTGCACCTCTGAGAGTCACCTTATTTAAAAGTAAGATTTTCTCTGGCATGTTGGAGCAGAAGTTCCCTGAAGGAAGAGAGCAGAAGGCTCTACTAGGAGGATTGCTTTCATTATATCCCAAGGCCAAACTTTTGCACATGCTGTGTGGTACTTCCCTTTGAAAGTGCTCTGCTTAACCACTGCTTCAGAGTAGGTTCTAGTCAGCAGAAATTATTTCTTGATGAACCTGAATGGACAGGTTTCCTATTGCTTTTGAACCCCAAAATGTCCTTTCCCCTCAGAACTGCAGAGTTCACCTGTTTCTATAGAATTATTGCCTTTTACCTAGTAATTCCTTCATTGTTCCTAGATGGAAGCACGGATATAAGAGCTCTTAACATCTCTGTTAGCACTGCATTCAAGCTAATAGTGGTTTTGGTTTCGTAAGATAAAATCAAGGAGAGATTATATTTTATGTTGAGGTAATTTTGTACTGCTTTGTTTCAGGGTTTGCTCTTGACATCCAGAGTTCCTGTTAGCCTAGCAAAAGTCTAATATGTCTATTTTCTTCATTCTTCTTTTCACAAACTAAAATAGCCTAGTGGTGCAGACACCGTCAGCGTTACCTTTGTTCTCTCGCTACACTTGTCTTTTGCACAATAATCTCCGGGAAACAATCCTATTCCTGGAAATTCATCACATTCCACGCAGTTGTGTGGCCTCACTGATGGTATTCTTAAGCTGCTTCAAGTGATTCAGTGGAATTTCCATTTGCGTTTGGGATTCCTGGAAGGTTTGTTATATACAGTGCTCTAAAAATGCAATACAGCAGATGAAGCCAGGCATAGAAAAATGCACAGTTCAGTCTCGCGCATTGTTATTTAGCCAGTCTACAGGGGAAGTTGTCTACTGCAGTCTGAGTCTTAAAGGTCTCAAGTGTAAATGTATAATCTTTAGCCTCTTGCTGAACAAAGAGTCATTGTACCATATACAGTCCAACCAACAGCTATACCGAAACAGCTTGCATGGATGTTTCATCTCCTTACGTTTGTGCCATAGTAAACCATCTTATCTCTCATCTCAGCTGCATGCAGGCTTGTTTTAGTATGTAAGCATATGTGTATGTATATGCAAATACATACAGCTTTAATTCTAAATACTTTAGGGTGGTAGTTGTTCATACAGATAGAAACTTCTGGCAATGCAGCCTGGACTGCTTGGACAACTGTGTAAATCACCCACCAGAAACACCTACAGCTGTGGGGAGGGAAGAACGAAGCCCTCAGACTACGGTCTTTCAATTATGTGAATGGCTCACAGCCAGAGCTTGGAGGATACAAAAGCACTTCCAGAAAAGTAATGACAAAGAGGCTTTTAAACGTGCAGTCGCAGACCTAGCTGAATTGGGTGTAGTCCCAGTGGAGAGCCAACCTTTGACAATCTGGGAAAGTAAAAATGAAAGAATTGGGTGCATGCTGTGTGCGTGATGCCTGAATAGGTGTTGCTGGACTGCCAATTAGTGTAGGCCACAGACGGCTGTTATTTATGCCCTCTCACCACAAGACTGTTTTGATCAGTCTTCCCGAGCACTGCTTATTCTCCGGTGAGGTTACCTGCTTCAGAGGCTATGCCCACCATGGCCTTTGTACCACAGGAGTCCTGGAGCAGTGGAGTATGTTGTCTTTTCAGTTGTTCCCCTCCTGAAGTAGTATGAAATAGCCAGAGTTGAAACTGTAAACAATCCCTAAGTTTTTTTGATGGTTTGTTGTTGTTTTCCCAATAGTTGGATTCAAACGGATTCCTAGTGAAGCGCAAGTCTCACATATGACTGAAAGATAACACAGTTAAAAAAAATTACTTTTAACTGCGTGCATTGAAATGGGGGCAAGTCTGAACATAGCGAGCATAACTGCCGCGGGTAGATGCATTCCACGTAAGCGCCTGTCGGCTGATGAATCAGCACGAAGCACAGCGCAGGATGTATGCCGACTTCCGCTGCCGGGAGTAGTGTTGGCCTGGACCTGCGTCATGTACAAGCAGCAAAACGTGTATCCATTCGTCCTCTGCGTGGGCCTGGTCTAATGGTGCAGGAAAACGTTGGGAGCTGCCTTCTGCCATTACATGAGCGATTTAAAGATCGTAGTGGTACCAAACTAGAATGATGATGTGGAGATTTTCATTCTACCGTACCGATGGCAGCTGTACGGCTACAAGCTGCGTCTCCACGCTGGGCGTGACAGCTTACACCAGAACATGCTTTTACTGCCTAATAGCTCAGTGATGCTTAGCACTATAATCCAAAAATATGATTACTTTTATCTGGCCGGACTCTTCTGCGTTAGGAATCCCATGCCTCTTCAAGCTGCTGAGCTCATACAGAAGCCACCAAACAACACTTCACATTTTGCTCCTTATCAGCTATGTCTGTATCGGATAATCCCCTTTGCAGGTAAATTATTGACTGTCTCATCCCCAATCCCCTGAGAATTCCTCTCTCCTGCCAGGCACTGTATTTCAGAGAATCATTTAGACGAGGGTTTTTTTCAGTGTTGATCTGTTCCAGCAATTAACACACAACATTGTTTATTTTAAGTTTAGGCAGCCAAGACTGCTGCTATATTTTAGTGTTTTTGAATTTTGAGAATCTATTCTAATCCTGACCCTTTCCCAGCTAACAAGCATACCATATGTCTGATTACTCGGGTTCCCATGCAAAATAGGAAATTAAAAATTCCAGATGATTAACAAACATTGTGTTTATTTTGAGATGACTGCTTTAAAATACCATAAAAAAACTTAGGAAGCTGTTTCTCAAACATTTACTTTATCATTCAGATGTGTAAAAAGATATTTTCATTACAAATGTGCTGTTTGTGTTTTTATATTGTGATTTATTGACACAGGTTTGCTAGCAGTAAAAGATCTGCAAATAACTGTTTAAAGACAGTGGACAAAAAGGTGGGTAATACAGTGGTGGAATTTCGGGGGCGGGGGGGTGGACTAGGGAAAAGCATTCCAAGCTGAGGTCTAGTAACAGTGAAAGACTTGAATCCTCCTTGAAACATCCAAGCCCAAAGCACAATGCAAGGTGAACCACCACCGACTGTCTGTTCTCTCTTAGCAGGACGTCAGCCGGGGAGCGTGCCACGTAACCAGTGACTCAGTGCAATACAGCATCGGAGCCTGGATACCGGTCAGGATAGGTGACTGCTCTGACAATTAGAGACTTCCCTAGAAGTAGAGCTGCTTTGTATTCATTTATAGATTCTGTGCATAAATTTGGTTATGAGCAGACAGAGTATCATGGTCTGGCTTGTCTGAGGGGCAGAAGGCTGTTGAGAAAGCCAAGTACGAGAGAAAACACAACACTTGAACTAAGCCATCTCTCTGCGAGTGCTTGGATGAGGGGAAGAGATGGTGCCCCTGTAGAAAAAAAGCCGGTAGGCATGTGAGCAGTTCAGTGAAGATCAGAGGGGGCAGAGAGTGGGGGAAGGCTGGGAGGCAGGACCTGGGCAGCCCCAGCTACCACCTGAGGACAGCAAGCCCACTGATTGACTTTTGTCCTAATATCCTCCCCCAGAAGTGTTTGTTCTTGCTACTGCTTGTTTATTCCATCACACCCATAAAGGTGCATTGGTAGTAATAAAAGCCTCTGTTATTCTGAAAGTAGCATTTAGTTAATTATAAAGTGCTTGTTCTGGGCTCTGGCTGCTCAGCTCCATCCCTCCAGCCTCATGTGAACTACCCCCACTCATTGCATCACATCTAAAATTAGATAAGATGCTGCATGCCATGAAGCGCCCGGCTCAGAGCTGCAGTAGCCGTACCAAGCACAGCTGCGCCGCTCCCCAGTTAGGAAGATGTTTTCAGACGGATCACTGGAGGAAACCTCATGATGATCAGAAGTGTAACTAACAGAGGTAAAACACCCTTCAAATCCAGGAGCTCCGGTTCAGCCACAGGTCAGAAAATGGGAGTTAGTCCAAGTTCTCTGGGCATGTCTGTAGCTCTCTGCTTTCTCAACAGCACGAGGTACGTGAGGATAGCCGTCAGTAGCTTCTCTAGAGAGAACTAGTCGGGCCAAATTCTTCCCTGATGTAACTGCACTGCTTTCACTGTAATCATACCGGTGATGAATGTGGCTCCTCTTTTTAATTAGGAACAACAAAAGAGCTCATGAGATTAAACATCCTTTCAGCATTTTCCTTCTGATTAAAGCAGGTTTTGGTACATAGAAAATGCTGCAGGCTTAAGAAATGATAGGGTATTCTTCACCTTGCTCTGAAGCTTTGCTTCTCCTGCCCAGAGTCAGCCCATAGCATCCATGCAATTAATTTTAACAGTCTATATTTCGAGTGCACTGCTATTATTTAAACATCTGGTGTGCATAAAATTTGTATTTCAAAAACACTAGTCTAGAGGGAGAGGAGTTAAAATGTAAAACTAGAGAAAAGCAAACTAGGGGAAAAGATGAATGTTGACAGAAACTTCAAGCAGCTAAGAAGCACTACAGCTGTCAGATCATGCACTTGGATTTGAGCTGAATCAAATCACAGAAGCAGTTTTCAGTAGTTCGTCTGAAAGCAATTTAGCTTTTCTGTGTTAGCAGATTATGCTGTTTTCAACAGTTGTTGGAGAGACGACTGATGAAAAGCATTTTTATTGTGGGTGTGTGTCCAAGCATAGACAAAGCTCTTGCACTCAAACCCCTGTTTTCTTGCCCCAGTTGCTCCTGAAGCTGAGAATGGATGTCAAGCTCTGTCTGTCAAGCTCTGTGCAGCACCATTCCCTTAGCCCCATCTTCAGGGCTGCTCTTGGGACCCCAGGCTTTAGGGTATGGGAGTGCTTTGAGTTTCTTCAGCGTGCATCCTCAAATTAACAAGGGATTGGGCGGGGAACAAACAACCCCTGAGCAGGAATCAGTAGAAGGTGTGGGCTGGCGCTGAGCAAGGACTTCAGGGTTGGGCATCCTGAACCTGGATCACCCTTGGGAATCAGCCCATGGGTACATGAATAGGGGAAAACTGTCACATAAGCACTGACAGCACAATCTGTCCCTGTGTCCATCTGGGTCTGGAGGCTGCTCTGTGATAGTTTCAACTCGGGTGCAAACCATCACTGCCCTTGGTTCTGTTGTAGTGCAAGTACTGCAAGGTAGCACTCAGTAGCAGCAGTAACACTGCTGGAGTTTGTAAATTATGGATGACAGAATAGGACAACTGACAGTCAAGACAAATACCCTTTGCAGTAATGGCATTTCTTATGTGACCTATCCCACGTGCCCCTGGAGTCAATGAAAAACAAAGAGGCAACTTGCAATCAAAGGCTGTCAAAAACTTGCAGTCATACAGGTGGTTGAATCCTGTTTCTGTTGCCTATCATTTTGGTAGAAACAATACTTTTAGTAAAATAAACGCCCCCAAATTACTTCAGACTTCACCTGCCTAGATGGTCTTAAAGAAAATAATGCAGCAATTCAAAATAAATTACAGTTTTCTGCAGGCAGTGAAATCTTTCCAGTGGAGCAAAGGTACCTGGAGCCCCAGTTGTGTGTTTAATTTCAAACATGAATTTTTGGGCCTTCTTCCCCCAGAAGCTCACGTACCAGAACTGCGCAAAGCCTCCATCCCCAAACCCATCAGCTATAATTATCCATGGACCATGTTTTCTATTGCAGTATCAGTGACCTTGCCTGTAATTATTCTTCACAGGGGAAGCTTAGCTCAATCTTCCAAGTACTGCAGCAGCTCTGAACAAAAATAACCCAAAAGTCCACAACAGGAAATGTTAACAATGGTAGGCTGTTACTGGCCACCCTGTCACTGTAAAATAAATGACCAACTGAGAGGCAGTTCAGGGAAAAGCAGCACCATGATTAGGTAACGGGAAGGACTGACTTATGAGAAAAGATTAAATAAGTGATGACGAAAGGGTGAACAGAACAACTGTCTGCAACTGTGTGAAAGAAGAAACCATCCAGGACAAGGAGGGATTTTCAAAGCTGCTGCCAGGAGTTAAGAGTAATGGAAAGAAACCAATAAAAAGAAAGTGAACACAGCAGTCACCATAACTGTTTCTTTAGCTCAAAAAAGAAATCTGGTGCTTTTGTCCATATGCGAATCTTGCTCACTTGTCTCCCATTTTATTCTTCAGCTGTGTTGCCCAAAGCACGGGGCTAATGCTTAAAATTATGTAATGCTGCAATGTTGCCGAAATCTCCTAGGCTGGCAGCTCCAAAGGGCTATGCAGGATCTATGCCAACAACCTCTTCCAGCTGCTGCCACATTCAGACCCTGGTTTCTTGAGGTGCCTCAGAAATCCTTGAGGCCTCAGCTGAGGAAACCAGCTCTGCACAGCAAAGCACTTAAGCAAAGGATGATCAGAACTCCCACAGCTCTAAACCACACCAGTGGCTCCCAGATGAGGGACCTGACCCTGCTCTCAGCAGTCCCTGAAACTGGCTGGGTCAGAAAGCACACAAAGTCAGAATTACCCACAGCTACCCATGGCAGGCCTTTGGTCTACGTCCCAACCCAGTTAATATTTTTGCAGCAAAACAGCTGTGATGCCTCATGCTGTATTTGTTTCCATTAACTCCCCCCCAGTGGGTTTATATATTTGTATTTCTTTGTTTACATATTTGTACTGTCCCTAAGGGGATACACACGCCATCGCTAAGGTTGGGGGCAAGCCATCAGAGGGCAAGTACCTCCCTCTGATGCAGAATTTGTCCCGTCCCCTCGTTCTGCCAGAGATGTAAATCTTTCTCGGAAACGTTGGACAAAAAATCCCTTCACGGGGCCCGTGGCTCCTTTCAGCAGCACTCCTCAGTCCGCGCTTTTTGAACCGCTGGCCCAGAAGCCTGTGTTTCCAATTGTCACTCTTCAGGGCGCTTTTCTGCGGCTAAC
>NW_010511136.1:0-6487 GCF_000687285.1 Phaethon lepturus | reverse complement strand
AGTCCCAAGCCATGAGCTTCCCTCTCCCAGGTGCGAGGCCGTGCTTCGGCGCTCGAACTACAGCTCCCAAGAGCCCCAGCGGCGAAAAGGCCGTTGATGGGTATCAACAGTGCAGTAGTCGCCGCGGCCCGGGTTCCTGCCCGGGGCTGTAAAGGGCGGGAAGGGGTGGCGGGATCGAGGTTGGAGGGGTTTCTTTCAGGCAGTTGGGCCTGACCCTCGCTCCTGAGGACAGCCCGCAGGTGGAGACGGCTCACGGGTTCTTCCCACGTTGCTGTTGGTGGCCCTTTTGGGAGACGGGGGTTCTCCTCGGGCAGCGCCGCTCCCGAAGAGCCGGAAGGCCGTGTCCGCGCCCTGCTCTTCAGCGGCTACCCCGGCGTGGGGGGTGAGGCGCGGGTTCTCCTCGGGCAGCGCCGCTCCCGAAGAGCCGGAAGGCCGTGTCCGCGCCCTGCTCTTCAGCGGCTACCCCGGCGTGGTGTGTGAGACGATTCCGGTCTAGTGAGCGGCCCGCAGGCCTTTCAGGGTGCGAGGTTTTCTGCAGGGGTGAGGCTTTGGCCTTTTAGCGTGCTTTTATTGCGGCTAGTTATACCCTTTTAAATCTTTAAATAGATGCAGTAAGGGAGATAGGTGGGTAAAAAGCATCCCCTGGCTTTCTGACATTTTGTGCTTTAGGCATACTCTGTCCTTTTCCTCTGAACTCCAGTAAGTGGCAGACTCACCCTCCAAAAACTTGTGGTACGTTGCAGGCTGTGACCTGTTTTTGCAGCTGTTCTGGGCAGGTACAAAATCGAGCTCTAGGCTGTATAAAACCAGGGCAGCCCTTTCCACAGGGCTCTTTCTGCTAAACTTTCTATCATCTTTCCCGCACTTTGATTTTGTCAGTTATCATCTATGTGATTGTCCTCAGGCTGGATTCTGCATTAGCAGTGAGAAGGTATTGTGCTAGAAAATACAAAGATTTGTACTCATGCTTTTTTAAAGCACAACATAGCACTTAGACCCTTTGACACCTTTAGTAGGAAAATATAGTAGAGGTTTGTTTTCAGTTTACCCTACACACTGAAGGCCTTACAGGACTACAGATTATTCATGGTCTATTCTTGGACAATAAAAAAATATTTCTGGCTCCCTCTCTGTGCTAAAAATATAATCCATTGCTAACGGCAGTGTTGAATTTGTGGTTTGATCATGAACTACAAGTTTGTGTGAAATCCTTTTGAGGCTATTGGGGCCTTATGGATCTCCACCAACCTAAATTAAAATTGCAAGAATTAAACCAGGGATAATTGTTAGTAGTTCCACTTTGCATAGCTTCCTTATCTAGTGCTGCAACAAGATGGTATTCCAGTTATAAAAGTGGTATCAGCAGTTAGTTAATTCTCAACACACAGATTAAATACAATAGTTTTCTATTATGATTTTGAATTTTGGAAATTTTGCCATTCAAAAAGAGTAAAGCCAAACACTGCTAAAATTCCTTGAGAAGTTTGGTTCCCTAGGGAAATAGGGAAAAAGTGGTAGCATTCATCAACAATGAAAGAGAATAAAATCTTCAGTCAAGGGAGAGAAAAACTTCTGGGGACAGACTTTGAACAGGTTTTAACTCAATTTCCTGCTCTCTGTCAGGTATTCCAAAGTTCACTTGTGCTTTAACAGCGGCAATTTCCTCTTCCTTCCAAGTGCAGCGAGGGTTACTGTTCTGTATTGTGCAGTAGACTGCGCTTTGCTTGGTTTATTTATTTGACTGGGTTGCTGTCCCTTCGGGCATTTTACAGGGAGGTATGAGTGTGCCCTAAGCCCTTCCTACTTAGAACACCCGGGCTGTCCAGTTGGACCTTACACTGTTGGGGAAGCAGGAAGATCCTTCAGGGAAGGCAGCTGCCTGAGCAGGTGAGTGTAAACGATTTGGCTCCCTCAAAACCTAGAGAGAGGAGTGGGATCAGGGGTTATTTAATACCTTTTGTGCTGGGAACAGAGAAGGGGTGGTGCCTTTGCAGAAAGACATGTGGGAAATAAATCCCTCAAGTTTATGCATTCCTTTCTGCTTACTGGCAGACCTACAGTTTATTTACAGACAGTTCTTGCAATAATTTTTTTCTCAGTTCTTAGCAACTTTGCTTTCATAAGGAAATGTAATATAAAATACTTTTGTGGTTTTGCACCACATGTAGCTACCAATTTCAGTTGCTTTCCGGATGAGTTGTAGATGTATAGACAGGGCTGATGCTTGCAATAGGTTGTATGTATTTCATTGCCTTCTAATAAACTTTTTGTTTTGGCTGTGCAAATAATGTTCATTATTTCCTGAGGAGACAACTTCTGGCGATACTTTAGCAGTAACCAGAATCTGCTTTGGAGAATATGTTGAGAAAACTAGTCCACACAGAGCTGTAGTGAAGGGGGAGGCAGTGCCCACATCTATACTGTGGTTATTAAAGAAAGCCTTTGGCCATGGCACATTTGCCCATATATATGCCTCAAATTAATCTGTCTGGTTTATGACAAGATTCAGAATGAAGTTGATAAAAGTTTTTTAAAGTAAGACTTTATACCACAAAGTAGAGCTTCTTAAAGGTACAGTTTCCCACAGAGCCAAGTTAGAATGAGGCTGCATTGTAAAAGTTTTTTATCATTTCAGATAACATAGTATCTTGTGAAATAGAGAGTTGTTTTTTTGTGTGAGCAAAGAGTACTTTTATGCTGAAAGCACTGCTAATGCCATAAAAAACAAAAACAAGCCACAAAATATAGATATATAAAGACTTCATGTGCCCTTTGATCGGCTGCCTGCCTGACATAAATGCATGTATTACCATTACAAAGTTGCCAGTTCTGTCAGATGTACAGTTCAGTAGATGATTTGGGCCCTTCTTATAGATCACCTTTCTGATATAAAATTACACAGACTTGTATAAAATTGTGTCTCATAGTGTTGATTTCCCAGGTTTTCATGAAACCCGAAATTCAAATGCATTATGTTGCTCTGTCTCCTAAACTAACTACTTCTTATTTGTTACTCGTAATTAAAGTTATTCCACGGTAGTTGGCCATCTGGTTCCTTTTTTACTGCACCTAAGTACAACTTTACTTGCATACATTGGAAATCTAATAGGCCATAGAATGAGAGAGCATGTTCCTTAAATGTAGTATAGGTAACATACTCTAAATCCCACGCCAAAATTACCTCAGGCTAGTGTGTTTTGGGTTTTTTTCATCTGAAACCTTATCCTAATTATCTGCTCTAGACTTGGATCTTCATAAATTAATCAAACAATAATCTTATATTAGATTGTGAAGTGCTGTTGTTAGTGCCATTTAAACATGTCCTCTGCATTGCTACTGTCTTTTGGTTTATTCTCTCTCCATGCTACAGTGGAATCTTTCTGCAGGGTTGGTGGTGTTGACCTTGTAAAGGCTTAGGTGTGATTTGACCAGTACTAATTTTTAAGCCAGAAGAACCCATGGAGTAATTAAATTCTTTCGGTTTGGTCCTAAGAAACTAGTAAAGAAACTGTTCTAATAAATGTTTCCTCATTTGCACATAGTGCAGAAAAATGTGAAGTGGTAAATGAACGCAAGTAGTTTAAACAGCATCTGCTTTCCTTTTTGCAGTCTTTAATGTAGGTGTTGTTTATTTATAGAAGTAGGGTAGAAGCTTAATCATAATTTGCAGTCTGTGTGGGAACTCTCATGAAGTTGGAGAAAGGTCATTTTTGCTCCAAATGGCCTCCCCAAGAGAGAGGGCACTTAATATTAGACATTTTTGGCTGATGCATGAACTGCTTTCCTTTCACATTATCCTTAATTTCGAACAAGCAATTTCTTATTTGTTCTTCTTCATCATGTCAGTTCAGGATGAATTTGGAGAGGCCATGTATTCTAGAATGTCAGTTTTGTCCAGTTATCACTCACATAAAATTATTTGGCCTTAAGTCACTGTGAAAAATTTATACCATCAAGTAGCTTTTCCAGAAATACGAATAGAGTAAAAACTAAGTCTTTACCAGTGACAATGACCCTAACCTTCTGGATGAGATATGGACATGGTGTACTGGGATCCAAAGGATTATGGGTAAAAAGAATTTATGACCTGAATATTTTGTTTTACAAGCATATGTTCTGTTCTTGCTAGTTACTGTAGCATTAACAGTATATCTCCGGTAGTTTGACTTGAAGCAGCAATGCGATTTTAAACCAAATCTTTTGGCTGTCGAGAGCTGCCTTATGTTGCTTAAGTTCTCAAAGTGGTTTTGAGGTGTACCATCTGAATGCCCTTCAGAGAAAACTAAACTGGGTGCTGTGCTTCAAATAAGCTTAGTGGGCGCGTTGGTTTTGGCTTCTGTCTGAACCCACTAAAGGCCCTCTAGCTTGCACTTAATGCTCATTTACCACTGACAGGCTCTGAAACCCTAGAAAGCCCGTGACATGCTGAGGAGCTCGTATGCTATATAAAGAGTTCAGTGCTCTGTATAGTGTTCTCATTCAGACTGTAATTATCATGCTCCATGCTCATCAGTTTTTAAAATAACTTTACACTCATAGGCATCCAGGAAAATACACATTGATGATGTATTTTAATCCCTTACGCCAGACGCTGCCTTTATACTTTGTTGTCATAAATTCTACTCCTGTTTAAATAAAACTTTCCCAGCCTCTCCTATTTTAGCCTAGTTTGTCACAAATTACACACAGCCAATTTTCATTCAAGTTGTTTTACAGACAATTTAGATTGACACTGCTGAGAAAAGCCGCAGTCCCCTGCTTCCATCTCTGCCCTACCTCTTCATCACTTCCACTGCTACACTACTCCGTTTGTCTTTGTCGTAGGCAAGAGGGTGAATTCAATCAGAAAACAAGTTTGGATTAAAACTAGCTTTTTGGGTTTGGGGGTTTTGTTGTTGTTATGGGGTTTTTGTTGGTTGGGCTGTGTTGGTTTTAATCTGGATCTGTTGTACAAAGTTATTTTTAAATTTTGTGGGATGGTGGGTTTTTTTATATTTACAGATCATAAATCAGTGAGTGGAAACATAAAAAGCAGTTTACATTCTTAAAAGAGAGAGTTATTTAATAATGATATGTATGAAAGGGAAACTGAAAAAGGTTGTTCCAGTCTAAATTAAGATAATTCCACATTACTAACAGTGGGTATTAGCAGCAAGAGATCAAGACAAGAATTTTGCACTTAGTTCAAGCCATGACTCTACTGAAAATGTAGGTCACACTAAACTGTCCACATAATTAAAAAAAAAAAAAGAGTAAAACTGATTAAGAGATGTTCTGGGTGGATTTGATTACCATGCTAATAAAATGGGATTTGTTTTGGAACTTCCTAGAGTTGCAAAAAATATATTTGGTGAGATTCTACTTAGAAGAATAGTAGGAGTGAAAGTTTTCTCAGCCAAAAAAAAAATTCTTCTCTCTTTTAACAGGAGGGCAATGACAATCTTTGCAAACTGTGTGTTCTTTATTAAAGTGAAGTACTTACCCATTCAGGAGAAGACCAGGCTGAAAGCGTGCATAAAAGAAAATGGTGGAGTAGTTAATTTTGTGCTTAATCACAAGGTAAGTTCCAGCTTCATTTCTGAGATGCCAGCAGGAAAATAGCAAGTGGTACAAGTATTGTAGAGTGTTAATCATGCCTTGTGTAAAGAAATAAGAGCTGTAGAGATTATGTCTCCGTTCAATATTTAAACAGAAATATTCAGTTTACATTTTTAATGCCTCTGGCTCTGTGGTACTGAAATGTCACATAAAAAATTAAGAGCAATATTCTCCCTCCACAAAAGAACTAGGAAAGTTTTTTTCCTGCATAAAACCAGCATGGTATTTTTCTTCTCATCATCAGAGAGGGGAAACTCTGAATAAGCAGATGCATCACTGAATTGAGTTTTGGTTATGTTATTGTTAATGCAAGCATTTGATTACAGAGAAAGGAGGAGATGGTTGTAGAGTTAGTAGTCTGTGATGCTGCAGGTTCGTGTTTAAATACTGGGTTTTAATTTGAATATGTATTGAATATGCAGCCTGGATAAATCAAGGAGCTTGTTTGCATGACGTGCACAGCAATGAAATCAGTGAGCTGCGTCTATACTGGTACATTACATGCCTAGGAATGCTCGCAGGGACTGTGGCCAGCTGGCGTGGCTTGGCCCACACCTATACTAGTGAACTCTCTTAGTCCTCAGGACTGAGTGTTCCTATCCAAACTGCCTAATGGGAATGGTCATGGTCATGTCCATGACTCCCAAACCATGCCTGGACACTGGGAGGATGTGAGTTGGCAGAAGCTACAAGTGTGCTGAAGAACATGCTAATGCCTTAACAATATAAGTATTCACATGCCAGTGCCAGGGAATGGATTATCTAACTTAATAGTGAAGGCATAGCACGTGTCAATTCTGCCACTTGAAAGTGACATTTATTTCCTCCCTTCCATAGCTAGTAATTATGGCAAGTTCATGCCAATGTGACGCCCGTCTATAAGAAAGGC
>NW_010511135.1:0-22185 GCF_000687285.1 Phaethon lepturus | reverse complement strand
GCCACCGTGCGGGCTGCGCAGCCGGTGCAGGCGGCCTCTGGGGAGACGCCGGGCTGGGTTTAGAGGCAAAAAGGATGCTCGAGCCTTTTTGCCAACCTCCTCCACCCTCGATCCCTGTCCGAACGTTTGAAAGGTGTTTCGGGTACACTGCTGAGGGCCGGGGATCTTCGGTCTGGAGCTGTGGAGGTGGGAGAGCAGCTGGGGCGCTCCCCCCCGCGTAGCCCTGGCTGGGACCCTTCTCACCTGTGGGCCTCCTCCTCCTCCAAGCACCCTGGCATCTCCCATCACCCTGGCTCGCTCTGCTCCTCAGCCAGGCATTGCCCCACCCTGAGGGTCTCTGAGGTTAACTCCTGGAGATGGGAGGGAGTGGGGAGGTACAAGGAAGAGAGCTGGGGGGGGAGGGGAAACCACCAGCGTGGGATGCAGGGGACAGGTACCGTATTTCTTCTGGAGCCCAGAACAGATTTTGTGGCACTGGCTCCTCTCTAAGCTATGGTATTAAGAGTGATTGTCTTCTGGAAAGTCAGCCTGACAGAAAAAGTGGCTTCACATATAGATGCTATGCCTCTCCTTCTCTGCCGTTCCCATCTCCACAGCGTGCCATGGTGTTTGCTAAGTGAAAGCAAAAAAGGGAAAAGCAATTTCTTTCCGTGAGCTTCATGCTGGCCCCAGCTTCATGGGACCTGAGTCTATTAGTTAATCTGCTGTGGACATTTCTAATGCTTGTTTCCTGGTGAAACCCATGTCTGTGTGTGCACACACACAGGCAG
This sequence comes from Phaethon lepturus, assembly GCF_000687285.1. Classification (NCBI taxonomy): domain Eukaryota; kingdom Metazoa; phylum Chordata; class Aves; order Phaethontiformes; family Phaethontidae; genus Phaethon; species Phaethon lepturus. Next base: position 21,415 of record NW_010511135.1, on the reverse strand, counting down.
AGCCCCCCCAGCTACTGCTGCTCTCACGTGTGACCGCAGCGGGTGACCTGGCAGTGGGCTGGGGTCTGCTCCTCCGCCCCAGGGCCAGTGGTGCCAGCTGGGTCCCTCATCCCTCTGGGGCTGGCACGGGCAGGCGCAGGCATGGAGCGTGGCCACAGTGCCGTGCCATCACGTGTGGGAAAGCCCAAGCTGTAGTAGGAATCTCTCCTGCTGCACCCGAGATGGATGTGTCCAAATCTTGTCAAAACAAAAAAATGCAGAACTAGCGTCTACATCATGCACAATCACAAGATGAGAAATTCCAGCTCTCGTAAACCCGGTTGTCATCACTGAGTCATGTGAGCTGCTCTGGATTCCTGCCACTGACTCTAGTATTTCTACACAATTATTATTTTAGCAATACTGATCTTCAGCTACTTTTGATGTGGGAAATGGGATCAGAAACAGCCACTTAGGTGGGGAAAGTAAGTTTATATTGAGAATATAATACACAGGTATATCCTTTTACTGCTGAAATAGTTTATGCATGATTTTAATCTGAAGGCAAAGTTTTCTTCAGAATATTTGTTCAGACATTTTTAAAGTGTGGGTGTGTAAATACATAGAAGTCAAAACTTGAACAAAACCCCCATTGCCCTGAGGCACATCTAGGCTTTTAGTGAGACTTAGTAACACTAACGGTTAGAATCATAGAATTGTTTAGGTTGGAAAAGATCTTTAAGGTCATGAAGTCCAACCATAAACCTAGCACTGCTAAGTCCACCACTAAACCACGTCCCTGAGTGCCACATCTACATGTCTTTTAAATACCTCCAGGAACGGTGATGCAACCACTTCCCTGGGCAGTCTGTTCCAATGCTTGACAACCCTTGCAGTGAAGAAATTTTGCCTAATATCCAATTTAAATTCCTCCAGCACAACTTGAGGCTGTTTCCTCTTGTCCTATTGCTTGTTACTTGGGAGAAGAGACCAACACACACCTCGCTTACAACCCCCTTTCAGGTAGTTGTAGAGAGTGATAAGGTTTCCCTTCAGCCTCCTCTTCTCCAGACTAAACAGCCCCGGTTCCCTCAGCCGCTCCTCATAAGACTTCCCAACTTGGTGTCATCTGCAAACTTACCGAGGGAGCACTCAATCCCCTTGTCCAGATCATTAATAAAGATATTAAAGAGAACTGGCCCCAGTACTGAGTCCTGGGGAACACCGCTTGTGACCGGCCACCAACTGGATTTAACTCTTTCACCACAACTCTTTGGGCCCGGCCATCCAGCCAGGTTTTTACCCAGCAAAGAGTATGTCTGTCCAAGCCAGGAGCAGCCAGTTTCCCCAGGAGAATGCCGTGGGAAACCATGTCAAAGGCTTTACTAAAGTCCAGGTAGACAACATCCACGGCCTTTCCCTCATCCACTAAGAGGGCCACCTTGTCATAGAAGGAGATCAGGTTTGTCAAGCAGGACCTGCCTTTCATAAACGCATGCTAACTCAGCCTGATGACCTGGTTGCCTTTCCCTTCACGATCAGTGGTTGTTTGGGGATGCTGGCTGGTTGATAGCTACCATGGTCCATTTTGGGCTGCCCAGGCCATGTAAGGGCCATCCTCACCTCAAGCCTGGACCAAATGTTGGATAAATGTCACAGGTGCCATTTTCTGAGGTGGGGCTGAGCATGGAAGTACCATGCAGAAGTTGCCTATCAAGTTGTGAACATGGTGTTTGAGGCTGGTGGGCCATGTCCTGGCCTCTTTGTTGGTCTTTTATGATCCAGAGCTTTTATGACTGTTGAATCTTGTTTGGACAGAGTCACACTCCCAGTTGGATGCAACTGTCACAGGTTTAAGGCCGATTGCACAAATAAAACTGATATTTCAATCCCTTTTTTTAATCCTGTTGTAACTCCATCGATTTAATTGACACTATTTCAGTTTTACAGTGTTATAACAGGACACCCTTATCTAGGAGACAATATGAGATTAAGGCACATACTTAAGTCAAGGCTGTTGAAATAACCGTCAATCTTTTGTAACATAAAAATTCCACATTTGGCTAGAACTGAGCTACCTACAGAAGAACCAGATGGGATATTAATTACAATAGTTCTCATACATCTAAACTAATGAAAAGACAAGAGTTATGCTAGGAGGCTGCACAGACTGTGTTTAGAGAGGATGGAATGATGTTTTGGCAAATATTTTGGAAGGGTTGTAGCACCAAAGATAAAAAAACTTATTTTTTCAGACATGATCTTCTGTCCCGTGGCATTCAACAGAGTTGAACTTACTCAAAGGTAAGCTTCTGACTCTGTGGTAAGCTGTTGGCCAAAGCACTTAGAGAGTGCTGCGTCCTTAGAGAATGGGAGCTGAGCTATAAAGAATATATGGTCACAAAGTAAAGCTACGGAGGCATCACAGCTCCAGATTAGCAGCCTAGTAAGTGTTTTCACCCTTCCCTAGTCACCCTGACAAAAATTTGATCCTTTAGACGACAGATGCAGAGATTTCCTGACCTATTCCACCTTCTCACCCCAGCTGTTGTTTTAACGTCTGCATCCCCCAGATCTGAGCTGATTTTTCCTTCCTTCACTGACCAGACACTGAGAGATGGTCTCTGTATGTCTCCAGATCATTTTGGTGCACAGCAAATCCATGTTCAGCAGCAGCCCAGCCACACGTGCAGCCCAGCAAGTCTTCAGCCAATTTGGCAACTGCTGGGCCATTTTGTTGTCATAGTCTTTGCTGTGATTTGTTTTCCCAATTGGTAATTTTTCCCTCATACCTTGGAAAAGGTCTCAGCTGAGGCCAAAAAAGGGCATTTAGTGGGTTTTTGGGGGGAATTATGCTTCTGTTCAGGATTTTCAGCTGAGAGGACTCCCTGGAACAGCACTTACTGGCCAGGGACACAGCTGGGGTGACACCAGGGATCCTGTCGCTGGAGGCACCGAGACAGGCGGTGGGGACAGGCAGGCAGACAGAAGTCCTCTTCTAAAGTTCTTTTAGGCTCCTACAACTTTGGCCCTGTTTGAGTTGGAGCTGGACAATTAGGAACAGGGGAGAATTACTGGCCACCACCGTGGCTGGCTTTGAGCCGTTGCCGAGTGGCAGGTCTTGGTGCGCATCCACACAGATTTTGACCTGTGGTCTGCAGGTTGCGTGAACTCCAGTCACCCGTGGGAAAGCTTCAGCATCTTCTCGCAGGCCCCAGACCAGTCCTGTGAGAGAAACAGTCCTGGAAGAGCCAACTGCAGTGTCGTGGCTGTGGGAACACCTTCAGTAACTCAATAAAAACGGGTGTTTAACCGAACGCCAGGCAGCAGGTGGCTTAGAAAGAAGGGTGATTAATAACAAACTGGCTCGCATCTTCCTGCTGTGATCTTGCTCTGCAAAGTGAAGGCAGATTAGGCATTAATCTCTTTCAGGTGCTTTCAGGCTTCCTCATGTGAGGGAGCAGGGCTAAAATGGGGCTCGTCTCACGGCCTGCACGTCGGGCTCCCGCATAGTGCTTCTGCCCGTTGGCAAACACGTCGCTCCCCCGGGGCAGTCACAGCAAGTGCTGGAGTGGAAGATTAGTAACAGGAATTCAGCGCTCTACTCACAAAAGCTTTGGCGTATCCAGAAAAAGGATTTAACCACAAGGGCTGCTTTTTGCAACCTCTCCTCTCTCATCCAGTTTTCCTGGAATTCTTGTTCTGTGGCTGGGGATCATCTCCACGTCTGCCCCTGCATGTACGCCGTAGATACGTAGCTGCCTTCTCTCCTGGGCTCTCCGCTCGACTGTTTTCCCTCTAGCCAAGCTACTCGCTGCCTCATTCCTCTGCCATGAGTCCCCATATTTCTTCACTCCTCCTGCACCTTCCTTCTGGAAATTCTGTTCCTTTATAGTATTCTATAATGGATCTTGCCCCTGTGCTGTGGCTGGGAGCTGGCTCCGGAGGCAGGCTGTGCTTCGCCATTTGCAGGTGCTGTTGCGACGTTTTGCACAGTGGTCCAGCCCAGCAGTGTTTGTGTGTTACCGCTGGTACTAAGTTTTGTCCCTTTAACATTACAAGGCAGGTTATCATTGCACAGGCTGGCTCGATGAACCATTCAGAACCACGAGGAGAGTAATAGAGAGTAATATGATCAGAAACTGAAATGCTTGTTTAGAAAAGCAGAGGTTTTGGTGATAAGCAGACTAAAATGAATGCATATGTCTTCCAATTTAAAACAGTATTGTAAGAAACCCAGAAAGCTGGTAGGGGTTGTGCTGGTCTGTACAAGGTAAATTATCTAAGCTTGTTTAATCTGTCGGTCATAACAATGCAATTGTGTAAACCTCACCGAATGATTTAGATACGTTGAATTTAAAACTGGCCCTTGGGCTTATTCCATATCCTCAAGTCTCCTGTTGGCTTTGCTCTCAAAAAGGCAAGCGGCCAAGCCATGGCACTGGAAGTAGCTGTTGAGCTCTATTGTCTGGGTTAGGGTTAATCACAGCAGCTTGCTTCTTTCAGTGCTGAATCATCAAGGGGAAAAAATGTAAGCTTGGCAGTAAAATATGTATGTGCTGCATTGTAGATTTGCAAGCTTGCCTTTGCAAATTAAAACCAGAAGCGTATATTATAGAGAGGGCTCAGAAAGCTTGAAATGGCTTTTCTCCTCTTCAATAAGTTATTTCATCCATACTCTTAAATAGAAGCTGTGGTACCGAAAGGGCTTTTGTAACTCTGGTGGAATAGCTAGAGTACAAAACTAAACATAAAAAATTGAAGAAGGCGCTTCTGGTCAGGAAGAAAAACATCCTTCTGTACCAACCTGTCCATGGATGGGACTATGAGAGGAGGCGGCACTGCCTTCCTCTGAGCTCACGGAAGCCTCTGCTCAAAAAATGGAAGAGGTTTAGGCTCTTTCAAGCACAAAAGAAACAGCGACTGAAGGCTGCCAAGTTAATCTTGAGTCCTGAGAAACTCTCTGTGTGTCATTCCCTGTCATTCCTCTTACGAGAAAGAGAAAGGGAGCGGCTGAACTCTTCTGGCATTGCCGGAGCTTTGACAAAAGGAGCTGTAACATGTGGGGACGGGGATTTGCTGGTCATTTCTGGGTGCAGAGACCCAGACCCGCGGGTGCGGGGCTGCAGGAGCAGAGCATGCAGCTGCAGCTCGGGAGCTGGGCTGGGAGAGTTTCCTGCCGCCCGCTCTACGGGCAGGCAGGCTCTGGCCAGCTACGTGCATCCACGCTTATTTGTGTAAGTATGCATACTGGGGAATTATCTTTGGCTCTTGGAGAGCCGCACCCTCCAAAACATACACCAGCATTGGCATTAGGAAACATAGGGAAAGTCCAAACACCACATCAGCACACACAGCACATTTAAGACTCGCTATAAAGCAGGGTCTGGTATAAACCAGACCTTTTCTCTTTTGCATTTATGTATATTAATGCCCGATAACCTGGAAGCTCAAGCTGTTTCACTCCTGGGTGTTTACCAGACAGAGCTGTGGCTGATGTATGGATCATATGGCAGCTTGCAGGGAGGTGTGGTGGGGAGAGGTGTTACAGTTTGGGCAGAGCTGGCCTCAGACGGCAGAAGAAGCTGCATAGGTGTCTCTCGCAGAGGGAGACAGGGAGAAAACAGCATGGTATGCTGCAAAAATGTGAGGCTTAGATCCAAGGTTAGGCTTAGATTGAGGTTTAGGACCCAGGAGGAAGGAGTCAGCTTTGCTGCTAGTCGATGAGCGAGTCTTGGTACCTCTGAGTTTTTGAGGGACGTCCTGGGCCAAAAGTAGTAGAAAAACTTTCTCCTTTGTTGAAGAATCACCCTTGCTTATCACATACCGAGATGAAAAACTTCAGCTGCCATGGAGAAGGTTTATACGGATTTGGGTTCCCTATTTAAAAAATAAATCTATCATCTTCAGTGTCTTCGTTAATGGGTAATAACCATGTTAATAGATCAATAAATAGATTAATAGATTGTATCTCCCTATAAGTATGGCAAAAATAACAAAGTACAGAAACCAGGTAGCAATCTGAAACCAGAGCTGCCTTCAGCTCTCCTGTGCTACATCTACTCCTGCTCACAAAACAACCCAGTCCTCTTGTGAACGCAGCTACCACGTATGACTCGGGGAAACTTAACCAAGTTCCGCCTGTCTCCTCCATCAGCTATCCATTGCTTCCCGGCACCTCTCCTTCTGCCCAGCTGGGGAGAAAGAGGCATCTGCTAAACGCAGCAAGACTGCTGCTGCTCGGAGAGCCAGAGCGGAGGGAAGCAGCAGCATCATGCCCAGACCCTGCCTGCTGCATTTTCCCTTTGGTTTCCTCCGCTTGTTCCAGCTTGTTGCCAGAATACCTTTTTGCTCCAGCTGAATAAGCAGAATACTGAGACACCACTGAGAATAGGCTTGTGCCACGTATCAAACTGACTGATGGCTATAGCACTCCGCAGTAATGGCAGTCTGGAAGGTTTTGTCTGCCTCAGCTTCACTATTTAATCCATGCATGTCAGAGACACAAACAAAAAGGACATTTGTAGCTTGGTCACAGAGCCAGCAAAGGCAACGTGGCTCTTCCCTTTGAGGAAATGCGAGCAGTTGTGGAAAGACCATTCTTATTCCCCAAATGAACCCACGAAGAACTGCTCTCAGCACACACGACCCTCTAGTCTAAAATAATAGCTACAATACAGTCATTTTGTGCTGAGGAGAAAAAAGTGTCACGTATTTCTTACCCACCCTCCAAGGTAATGAAGGGCATTCATTGCTAATGACCCTGGTGACTGATAACCAGAGAGAGTGTCACTCTGCTTCTTGGGACATGGCTGAACTCAAGCCGGTCCCATCCACACTAAGTTTTCCCCTCTGTATGGAACATTTGGCTGGCTCCAGACTTGTGTCCAAGGTCTCACAAGTTGTTGTGGGTGTGATGGCATTGGGATATAAGACTATCCAGATTTGGGGAGGAAGTGGCATCCAATTTTATCAGTAGGATTAATTGCTGGAGCTCTTCTAGCAAGCATACACTGCTTTCTGTTTCTCAGCTAGCACTGTACAAAATGCTATTCCTTAATTATCCCCAGATGTAAAACTACATGCAGTATCTGGCTGAGATGAAGCCTTTTTAGAAATGCCTTGACCTTGATAGCTAACTCACTGAGGGGATTGTGCCTAACTAAGGGAAACACCGAAATCCTGTAACGGAAGGCACTGTTGATGAACCAGGTACTGATTATTGCTATTAGCATAATGTACCAAGCCAGGAAAGGAGTTTGTATGGATATAATTTCTTCCAGCTTGCTACTTACCAGAACTTGTTGGTGTTGGAGGTGGGCTGTTTCTGCTAGTTCTGATCCCTCATTTATTTTATGACATAATGTGGATCAATGACAATTCATGATATAGAACCAGACTCATTTCCAATTAAATGTCTCCCTCCAAGATAAAAAATTCCAAGGTTAATTTTGTTCTCATTATAATGACTTTATTTTGGCTAAAGAATGATCAACTCATTAGCAACACATATGCAGATGATTACATTTGAACAAATATGCCAGGAGAAGCAGTTTAAACTTTCCTTAGTAAGAAAAAAAAGAAAACTTAATGAATTTGGTCTTAGGAGGACAAATGCTCAATTCACTTAGCAAGAAGCTAGATGCCTGTCCCTGCCAGTGAAAGTTAGAAGAAACAGCAACATAACTAGATCCCCAATACATCCCAAGGAAAACAGACTCATTGGTATTTAAGAAGCTTGCACCTGACAGCTTAGCTCCTCTGAGGCACTGGTGAAAACATCTCCGATACCTTGGTACCAGTTTTTTCTTTAGTTGCCGGTATCAGGGAAGGGCAATGTAGAATCATTGGCTACAGGAGCAAAAAAGGCCTCTCCAGGGTCATCAAATGACGTTCCTTCAAAATCAAGAGATTTGGTTTATTTGATCTAGTAAATAGAAAGCCAATGGGATCTGATTGCTCTCTGCAAACACACGATGAAGGCATGCACCAGGGAGTGCGGAGAGCTACTTAAGCTAAAGGACAATGCTGGCACAGCAACACATGAGTACAAACTGGCCAGAATACTTTTAGGCAGGAAATTAAAAGGCAATTTCTAGCCATTAGAGAAGAGAGCTTTTGGAAAAGCTTTCCCATGAGAGTAGTTGGGGAGGGAAATAATTAGTTTTAAGATGTTATTAAAAGGATTATAAAATGCAGTTGCTAGAGATAGGATGAAGTAGGATAGGGAAGAAATACATCCCCTCATATCCACCAAAGGCTTAAATGCTTTACAAGAAAGATATGCACAGCATTATGTGGAACCAATACATTTGTTAGGGGAAGATCCATAAGGCATCTTGGTATGTACAGAAGGACTCACATGGACTTTTGGACTAACCCAGATTACTAAAGATATGTATTTTCATTACTGAAATTTCCTAGGCACCAAACTCAAGATTTTTAAACATGCCTAGAAATATTATCAGGTTGTCAAAGCTAGGCAGCTCAGCATCTTTCTCAAACACAGGCCTGATTTCTTGCACAACCACACTTCAGATGTATTGTCAAGTCCTCCTTTTTAAAGTGGATCAAAGACTGGCTGGTCAGTGTGTTTGTCCAGCCATGCCCTGCACCTGATTCCTGAAGTCTGCCCTGTCTTTTTAGTAAACTCCATTCCCAATTCTTTGCCTGGGTGAGGTACCCTCTTTTTTTGTGTGTGGATGGGCACATATGGGGCTCCACATGCCAGTGACTGGTGTGAGACCACAGGTCAGAGGGGCTTGCATGTCTGGGGTACAGCAGCTGGAGGGACCAGAGTGCATGTGTCTTGTGTGTGTATGTCAGTGGGCGCAATTGCTAGCAAACACCAAGCTGGACTAGCAGTGGACAGCACAAAAGACTTGGGAGCTGGGTATTTGAGCTGCTGTGATCCTGAGCTGCGTAATGAAGAGACCAGAAGGTGTCAGAGTTGTCGACTGGAGGAACCAGGAGGTCCAAACCAGCTACTGGGAAGACCACGGTGTCTGAGGCTTAGCTACCAGTGACACCCTAGGTCTGGTCCAGCTACCAGAGACACTAGCATGTGTGTCAGCTCATGAGGCAAGTGGGAGATCAGTGGACCCAGGGGACAGCCACTGGCTAAACTGAGCCTAGCTACTGGGGGATCCAGTGTGTCTAAGCCAAGCTACTGGAGGGATCCACCTGTACTTCTTTTCCATCAGTGGTCTTTCATCCTGATTAACCAGAAAGGGAACAGAATGACACTTTTGGTGCTGGTTGTGTTTGCCTGTGTTTTCTCTTTCGGTTTATATATGACACGTTCCTATTAGGAATACGTGCTTGTCCTTGGCTGGACCTCAGGACATAGAGTTGCAGCAGCCTCTGTGGGGCTACCAGACTGGACAACTCCTAAGACAAGGTAGCATGGATACCTGCCCCATAATGCTACTTTTTTCCTCTTTATTTGCAGGTCAATGCCAAACTGTACAGAAAGGTATGACATGTCTTTGCTTGCTGTCCTTGGAGAATCTCAAAACCTTAAGTATTTCCCCATTATTTCCTGACAAGTTTTCTAATATTGGTGCTATAGTAGGTCTTGTTCCTAGAGAGATGATCTCTTTCACACAAGGTAGGATTTTGCTGCTGTGACAATGGTATTTGTTACCAGCCAGAGACATTAGCAAGAGGAGGCTCAGACATAGGCCCATTACTGTAATAGCCAGTAATTTTATGAAGAGACGTCTCTCTATTCCTCCCTTTTCACCTCAGAGTGAGTTGAAGGTATTCCCAACATTTATGCTTCCTAAGACCTCTTAACCTGATTTCTTAAAGTGTATTAGGTTTATGAGAATATATGTGTAAGCACATTTATGGGCCTGCTTGCCTGTCAGTCAAGTCCCAGAATAACTTTTGAACATTTTGGGCAATTTCAATCAAACTTCACAGAGGGGCTGTGGTTTCAGAGATATTAAAGTCTTACAAATTTTGTGGGGCCAAGCAAAGAAGAGAGATATCTTGCTGATACCTTCCCCACTAAAGAAAAAAAAATCTATATGACCTCACAGCTCATCAGTAAATCCATATTAAAGGCAAGGACGGTGGAGAGAGTGACATCACAAATACATTTTATTCAGGAATCTGAGTTCTCCTATGTTAGACACCAGCAAATTCACACCTCAACAGAAGATTTTTCTCTCCTATGGATTCTCTGGTGTTTAGTAAGTTCAAACTGTATTCTTAATTTTAATCAGATAAGATTTAATTATAAGACAGCCTTTCCTTTGGAAACCAGGCTTTATTAATTTTGATGGTTTCCAAGCTATTTCAGTGTTTTCTGGACAGGGATTTGCCCTTTTATTGCTGTTCAGGTATTGAATTAACAAAATAGATCTTATTTTAAGAGCAGTGCTTATCAAACAGATAAACCCTGATGCTCCATCAAATTGTCAGATACCATTTGAATTCTGAGTGACATCTACTTGCTTTAAACTGTCTGCAATCTCAAGACCAAGCATTCTTTCCATCATCTTTCTGTAAGTGGTTTTAGATACCAAATTCATTCAAGAATATTGCAAACTGCCTCCAGTCTCTCTGCGAACAAAAAAAAAATAAGCTCATTGGACATGTTGTTTGTTATGTTGTCTTTGAGATATTCAGAGTGTCAGTGAAGCCAGGTTGTTTTCATATGTTCATGTCCTTTTCATAGCAAAATGCGTGGACATCGCCTTAAGTTCTTGTACTGACGTTGCCTATACTCAAACGATGTATCCTAATTTCCTGGATCAGAAGACTCGAGAAGTGATTGAGTACAGCTCTGAGTACATTCTCATCAGCGTGCTGCACAACTTGCTCCAGGGAGAATGCAATCCCGACCTGCGGCTCCTGGGCTGCTCGGTGCTGGCCCCGCAGTGTGAAAAGGACAAAGTTATAAAGCCCTGCAGGCATGTCTGTGAAAACCTGAAAAAAAATTGCCTCCCTGCTTTTGATGCAATAGACATGGCTTGGCCCTACTTCTTAGACTGCGACCGCTTTTTCGCGGGGGAAGAAGAGGGATGTTTTGACCCGCTGGCAAAGCTGCGAGGTAAGGGAGGAAGTTCTGCTGACACATCTTACTTGTCTGGATGCGAAGGGTCTCATCTCACTCAGCTTGACATGTCTATGGCACTAAATCTCTCCGCTTGTCGTCTCAGCTTGTCTTCTTATAGACACCTATAAGGTGTGGTTCATTTTGTTCCACCTATTTTAAACACTTAATCAAACTGTGCTCAAGAAGCACCTGTTTCTCTCCCCCATATGCAAAGAGCATCAGGACAGGCAGCTCAGAGCTAGATGTTTGGACTGCCAATGTGCATTTAGATAAGCCCTGCCCTGTGTGATAGCTGTCTGTGTATTTGAAATATTTTATTTAAAAACTGAAACTTTAATGCACTCATGAATTCATGACTGCTTGACAAGCTTAACAGCTCATTAAAATAATCTCATTAGTGATTGTCACAGATTTTTGTTTGGATGAAGGAGATTCAGACAGCTGAAGACAGCTGAATCTCATAAAAAATTAATTTGATCCACCAGATTCAAAGGGAAAAATATGTATGTTTTGTGACTAAAATGTGCTAAGCATGCCAGAGTTCAAATTATAACCAGAAGTTTCACAAAATAGTTCTCTGTGTGCATATGTATTAGTATGGTTTTGCAAACAAAATATGTCACAATAAAGAGTGTAGGATGTACTATATAGATTAAAGGTTTTGATTGTGGCTGTATTTTCTATAATTCTACTACTGAAAAAGATATTTTGTGGAGAAGTACAGGCATTCATGCAGTCCTCTGAGCACCATGGTTTTAAGCACTGTGTTACAATTTTTTTTTTGCAGGAGAAGTAGATTTTGAAGAAGATTTGCCTTCAGACTTGCCAGCAACTTTTATTCAGTTCAAACATCATTCATATTCCCAAATGGTGAGCACATTGAAGAAGACTGCTTCTAAATGCTCCCATATTGCGACAACTTACAGCATAGGTCGCAGTTTTGAAGGGAAGGATCTTTTTGTGATTGAGTTTTCAACCAAGCCTGGACACCATGAACTGCGTGAGTTATATCAGTGTTGTTCAGGTTGCTTGAGGGAACTCCAAATTCTGTGAGTGAAAACAGGTCTTTTTAATGGGATATCACCTGAACTGTAAAAAGCATTGTTTCAAAAACATTTCTCCTCCTTTGTGTTCCTGAATTACAGTGATAGCTGATGATTCACTGTAGCAATTATAGTCTGGCTGTAATTTCCTAACTTTACGACCTCAGTTTATGACCATTCCTTGTTCCCAGATGTATGACCATGTACCTGGTTGCAGTGATATGGCTATTATTTATTTGTGCCCAGCATACAAAGAAGTTTGGATAGTTTTCTATCCTTTTTTGATCTGCCCTCTCCATCATCTACCACTTCCTCAGTCTCCTTTTATTTGTCACTGGACCATCAAACCCTACACACTTCCTACAAGTAATGCCTGTGCCTAGGCTAAACATAGTCCTTCACATCCTAAAATACGTACAGCTTGTGAGAAAGACCTTAGATGCACAATGACATTGACATAAAAAAAATCAATGCAGCATAGAAAACAATCCTCCTCATCAGAGATTTGGGTCAGTGCAATACCTGTCCGTGTAACAGGTGAATAATACCAGGAATTTATGTTATCATAGTACCTGAACACCTTTAGGATATGAGTTCTCACAAGTGTTCTGCAAAGGGGAACAGTACTGATCTCAGTTTTGTAGATTCATCACTGAGACAGCAAGGGCCAGATTTTTAAACATTCTAAATTCTTCAAAATGCAGATGATTTTCTTGGGGAGTAGCTCCGAGCTCAAATATAGTACCTGACTAAATCTGGTGGACTGCTATGGCCATTGCTGCCTACCAAGAACCTCAGGTTGCTTCTCATCAGACTAGCTCCAGCATCACCTGACTTAATACTTTATTGAGGTTATCATCTCAGGCCAAGCTACTGTGTCCACTGTGTGCTATGCTGCAGGGGAGGCAGAGAAGACAGTGAAGACTTGAGTTAGCTTTGTTTACTCTCAGCCATGCTGCCTTGCGTGCTGTAGAGGTATTTTGAGGTGCCTTTAAACTTGATCAAGATCCCAGTAGACTTCTTTAACACAGCAAAGATCTACATTATCTATATCTATATGGCCTATCGTCCTTCCTCTCTTGTGTAAAGAGAAGAAGTTACAGGTGTCTTTTTAAGCTGATAATCCATTTGTCAGGAAAACACAAAGCCTATGAATCAGGCTTTTAAATTAAAACTGTGATATGGCATGATAAAAGAAAGATGGTAGTTTAACACATTACCTAGAGTTTCCTTCTAAATCTGTTGCTTCATGCTGCTTAGGACACCGTAAAAGAGGGTGGAAGTAGCTCTAGAGCTGGAGACTTTGCCAGCCTGAACAAGCTGGCATAACAGCTCCGTGCCAGCCCTCCTCCAGTGTCTCGTGCTCGAGGCTGGCCGGGATCAAAGATGAACGTGAAGGGATAGACAGGAAAAGATGTCTCCAAAGTGCATTAATTTTCCACTTTCCATTAGTCTCTAAGGATGGATGGAAATTGAGAGAATAACTGTGGGGAATTATGAAGTTATATGTCTCTAATAGACTTATTCCAAGGCTGTTTAGCCTAAAAGACACTTTTTATGCACGACCTACTTTCTGTTCCAAACAGAGGGGTAATATATTACACACCTGCAGGTTGTTTCTAAGATCTGTGACAATATAAGGCATTGAAGCCGCCCAAGGTAAGTGAGAGTGCCGGGGGTGTATTTTGTTCCTTCCCAGCCATGGCTTGACATTTTTGATTGCAACATTCTTTGTTCACAATTAGTGATGAGTCCAGCAAAAGCTCAGACCAATGATTACCTCTTATGGTTTGGGATCCTGAAGGTAGGGACTTGTTTTATTTCACACTATTTAAATTGTCGCTGAACTGACTTGTAATGGAGGGAAATTCACCTGGAACTGGTGTGCTATTTACAGGAACGTATACATTAAATTAATGTCAATAATTTCTGACTCATCGGTAAGCTATTTGGGTTCCTCTGCTTTTGGAAGCCATCCAGGTATAATCAAATTAAAGCATCTCATTACTTCATATTCCACAGTCAAGCCAGAGTTTAAGTACATTGGCAATATGCATGGAAACGAAGTTGTGGGGAAAGAACTGCTAATATACCTCGCGCAGTATCTGTGTTCGGAGTATCTTCTCGGGAACCCTCGCATCCAGACTTTGATTAATAATACCAGAATTCATCTCCTGCCTTCACTCAACCCTGATGGGTACGAACTGGCTGCAGAAGAGGTAATTGACTTTTTATAAGGAAATGTTCAGGGCTTCATGTTTCTAAAATTCCCTGTGGGAAAGGACAAACTGGGAGGGGAGTGTCAGGTGTGGGAGGGAGCGTTAATAATTGGCAGCCAGACTCCCAGGCTGGTTTGGTGGTAGGCTGCTTTCCAAAGATGATGCGAACAGAGCTAAGAGGAAATCAGAGCCACATTTGTCATTTTTGCTGCCTGCATGCGATAACGTGGGAGTGACTGTGTTACTTTTTCACACATTTAGCACTAGCTGCTCTCAGTCCTAGAACAAAATGCCCACTGAGTCACTGTAATTACTGTTAAATTATTTTATAAGGAAATGTAGTTTAATACTCTGGAATAGATGTTCTTCCTCTGTTAGAAGAGCAGGTATAATAAAATGTGAGTATTTTCTGTACTGCCACGCTTTCATAATGGATGGCAGTTTTCAGAGATCAGCTGGTGACTGAAGGAGACCTATGAAAGCAAAACTTCTGACGTTCTTCTTCTTTTCACCTCACTTTTATCACTAGCACTATTAGCATGAAAATAGGACCTTTCTTCTCCTGCATTGCTCAGCTGAGCTCTCTCTGTTGTATGAGTCTGGGGTTATTGCATTCTACCTCATCTTGTCTTGGAGCGTCAGCTGTATTTTCTTTTTCTCCTTCTCTAACCCACTCTGCATGCTGCTCTGTGCTGAGTAAGAAGCTGCTGTGTTCCTCACATGCGTCACATCGCTGGTGAGTGAAATGCTTCCTGCATGCCAGTGAGTGTGTTCGTGATCATGGGGATAAAAAGTTATTAATAGCTGTGTGTTTTTTAACAGCATGGACATTTTCAGTTTACTTCTTTTAAAACTTCCCCTTGATTAAAAAGACATTTTAAACAATTCCCACAAAGTGATATTTTGCGACAGGAAGTTATTCTGAGGTTGGCTTCTATGTTACACGTTAGGGAGCTGGTTACAATGGATGGGTCATCGGCCGACAGACAGCTCAGAACTTGGACCTGAACAGAAATTTCCCTGATTTGACATCTGAGGCTTACAGAAGAGCTGGGATTCGGGGGTCCCGCCTTGACCACATCCCCATTCCACAATCCTACTGGTGGGGTAAGGTATGAATTACAGATTTTATAAATCACATATACTACAGAGCAACTCAGGAATTAAGAACCTGAGATTGCTTGATCTGAAGTTATTCTCTGGTAATCAGGTTTTATAAGCAGGAATAAACCATACAGGCTCAGAACTGGCATGAAAAATCCTGCTGGGGGTCTGGCCAAAGAGGCAGGTGTCACAAATCATGAGGAAATTTTGTGGATAATTTGGATTTTGCTATTTTAGTTTAAGAATAATTAATTTTAGGAGGGGTCACAAGTGTGTAATGATTCATGATTTAAACTTCAGTAGCATGTTAAAAGACTTTATGGACTTGGCTCTCATTGCACTAAACCCTCCACAGGTTTGGTGCAATAGTGGTTTCTGCCTTGGAAAACATACAAAGGCTTCATGTGAAGTTGTGTGGCATCAGCTTTCCACAAAAAGGGTGTTTATAAATGACAGTGACCAGCTGGAGCAATGCAAACAACCTGTCAGGCATCAGTGGTGCTGGAAGGGAGAGCTGCTGCTGCCTCCAGTCCCGGGGAGCGGGATGGAGGCGGCACTGCGAGGTCTTGCACTCATCGTCACTACGCTTTGTGTTATGTGATGTCCAGGGATGCAAAGCTCTGCCCTACCTGTGTGGCTGGCAGTCTGGCAGCCTCTGATGCTGGCAACTTGCATGGGAACTTAGTTCCCCTCAAAAGAAGAAACACAGGATGCCAAATCAGTAGTTCTGATATCAGGAGCTCTACTTTTCTTCTGCTTTTAAACTCACTTTATTCTAATTCAATTTTTATTGCTAGCACAAAGCCTCAGATAGATGGGAACGGGATGGTTTCAGCAGCTGGTGTAATAGCAGAAGATTCGAGAGACAATACTTCCGTTTTCTACTCTGCTGCAGGTGATCTCATATGAGGCCAGGTCTCAATCCCAAAGACATCTCTGATGCTGCCCCAGTGTTTTGGTACCCCATCTCACGGTAGTGAAATCTGGATAAAAGCATCTCACTTGCTCAGGCTAATGTGCATATGAGGACGCAAGGCTGTGAAAAGCTCAATAATGCACATTGTATTAGACCACTGATTTTCAACATAACTAAGCTCAAGAAGTTTATTCTATTCTAAGCATGTAATCGTAGAGATCCCAGCTCATGTCACTAGATTTCTACATGAGTTTAACATCACAGGCTTAATAGTTTCCAGCTTTTTACTGAATAATGAGAGATAACAGTCAGCTGGTAAATGCAAGTAGAGTGCGGAACCTCAGATGGGAAAGAACGGTTGAGAGCATGTAGAGCAGAGCCTGAGGTCAAATGAAAACAGTTGAAAAAGAAAGGAGTTTTAGGAGAAAAGTCTAGAGATAATAGTTTTAGTTCATCCCATTTGTGCATAATAGTTTTCATGGCTGTACATCTAAGAACCATGTGTAGCTATCAAAATGAAAGTTTTCTTCAACACATGAATGATGTATGAACAACTGAAGACTCAGGAGCAAGGTTAGGCCCAACCTTGCAGATACCTGGTGTGGAACCACGTTGTTTGCAGAGTGGACCTGAGCATTGCAGGTGTGAGCTCTGAGCTGGCTGCACTACATTTATATGCTTCTAGCTTACTGAGAGTCACTGGCTATTCCAAACCCTCTTGCAGAGCCCATCTCTCTTGGTCGCATCTTCTCACTGTGTTCCTGCTTTGAGAGCAAGCATTGCCTTGCTCTCAACCTTGTCAAGGTTGGCCATTCCATGCAACTTCAGGTCTGTTATCTTCCAGGCTTTTTGACCCACATCCATGTATGTGCTTTCCTTGGGCAGATGTTTACAAGGATTTGTTTTCTGTCTTCAGAACATGAACTCACAACCACTGACTTCAGTTCTTGCTGAGGTTGTGTAGCTCAGCCACCAAGCACAGCCACCAGCCTGTCCATAAAGGTATGGTTGATGAGCAAAATTGTGTCTGTTACATCTTACTTACCAGACAGAGGCCTTTCGTTGCATGGCCCTTTGCAGAATCAGTAGTGAGGGTGCCAGCCTCCTGGGAGCTCTTTCATGGGCTGTATCATCCCCTGAGTTATATGCAGACAGGCTACAGGAGTGCGTGGCACACCTAAAAAAGTCATTGAAAATGGCTTTGGTTTTCCATGGAGGTATCCAGGAAAGCTGCTTTTGCCCTTTCAGACTGGACATAATGGTTGTGCAGCAGACTTTGAGATATGAAGGAATGGATGGAAATCTCCCTCCAGCCATATGGCCACTTTCTCTCTGCATGCAGAGGTGCAGGAGGAAGGAAAAAACCTCTTTGGCCCCTCTTTGTGTCGGTAGCTGGTGCAAACTGTGAGCTTGTCCCACACTGTGCGGCCCAGAGTCCCCATAACTCTTGATTTTCTGGCTCTAGGCTCCCTGCTCCCTCCTCCAAGTCCTGCTTCTGCCCTGGCCCTTCTGATGGTCTTTGGGATGGTCAATGGTAGACAGCCACTTGCAGAAGTCATTTTTACAACCATGTATTTAGCTTTCTTAGATGCTGTACAACATCATAACAGTTTATAAAGGACTGGCTGGAGACAGCCTAACATTTCTCCCACAGTTACCCCACTGCCGTGGCCAGCTCTGCCCCAGATACAGCGTGCCAGTCACGCTGGAGTGTCTGTCACCACAGGCAAGGGACCAGGAAGCTTGGCACACAGCCACCCTCTGTCAGAGCTCTGCCTCGGTGGGTCCAGACCCTGGGGTATAAATACATCCTTTCTCCTGCAAACCTTTTCTTGTTTTTGAAGAATAAATAAGGCGACGGTTCAATGATTCATTCCTCAGAACACCAAACCTCAGGGAAACTCTGGATGCTCTCCTGACCCCAAAGTGGGTCCTGACCTAAACAACACCCAAAGCATCTCCAAATCTGTGTTCTTTGCAGAACAAATGAGGGAACCAATTTGCCCGTGACCTGGATGGCACCACAAAATCTCCTTGACGACTGCAGTTCCACATGGTTCAGGGACCTGGCAGTAAGCAGTCTCACAGCCTCGAGTCCCTCTCCTCCGCCGGTGGCATCACAGGGCAGCCAAATCAGCTCTCCCATAACGAGCTTCAATTTTGTCAGGCAGATGAACCCATGGCTCTTACAGTAGCCAGCTTTGTGCATGCGAAAGCATTAGATTGGATGTTTCAACACCAGCCTCTCAGCTTTCATGTACTTAATAGTGTTTATTACCTGCCTTATTAAAGTAATTATCTGAGTATTGGAGGGCATTGTATAAAGATCAGAAAATGGAAAACGAGCTCCCAGCCAATCCCATAAACTCAGGAGAGCTCCTGCCTCCCTGTAACCCTTGCTGTACAGTGCTTTTTGTTCCCCGCTATTATGAATTATTGTAATAAGTGGTCTGAGGGCTCAGACTGGGAGACTTCAGGCTTCATCTAAAATTAAGTCAGTCAAATTGGCTTGATTCAAACAGAATTTGGAGGTCTGTGCCAGTGGAGGCTGGCATAGTCTTCAGGAAAATGAGTCTGGTTGCTTCTAAAAGAGAAAAAAGAAATCTTTGAAAGCCATGGAGACAGTGACTAATCACAATATAATTGACAGAAATGAGATTCAGGTTTAAAAATGGTAATGGTCATTCCCTGTACATATACAGAAATAATTTAGCTGCTTTCTAATTGTGCCCCAAATTGTTCTTGTGAGATGGATACTTTAAAATTGATCTCCTCTGACTAAAAAGCAAGAGCCCCGGTGGAAAAAAAAAAAATCAAAACCCACAAAACCCACATTAAAGGAAAAATCTATGAATAGTCAAAGGCCAGAGTGACACAGGCAGCATCTGATATCATCCGGTGGAGCTGAACCAGGATGTGCACATTTCAAAACCTTAATCATTGTACATGATGTCACTGAAATGCTATTAGGATAAAAATAGTGACATTGAAATTCCTGATTTTCCACAGCATTCGCTTCAATAAGACGTTGGCTCTGTGACACAGTGGTGTCCTGTGGGTTGTGCAGGTATCTAGTGAGCAAGTTGGTTAATCAGGGGGAGGGACTGAACTTAGGAGCGTTCTGACTAAAACTGTGCATTTCACCCTTGCTCACAGAATCGTAGATGGCACTTAAAAATCTTCTTATCGAGGCCGGAGACTCCTGTTTGAAAGCAGGGCTGATTCTGGCGTCAGGCATGCCCTCTCTGGCTGGGCAGCGGGAGCTGGGGCAGGGCAGGGAGCTGCTGAGAGTTTGGGGCAGCATCCTCCTGGGGAGTGCTGATGCTGCGGGGCTTGGAGGATGCAGGCTTGTTGCCAGCTCCTCAGCCCCCCCGTGAAACCCCAAGCAGGGGCCCGTAGGGCAGGCAGTGCCCCTCACAGCCCCTTACAAGTCACCTGGGGTCTTTGCTCTTCGGAAGAGATGGACTCAAAGGATGAACAAAGCGCTTTCACTGTTCAGCTGAGAGTGGCTTGTTCAGTCCCAAATTCCCTTGGGATAAAGATTGTTATCAGACCATGCCAGGGCACTGTACAAAGACTGGAAAAGCAAATACTTCAGGTTTTGTTCTGCTGCTTCAAGGTAGTGTTCTTCAGACTCTGCCAGATTCCTTGTCACAAAGCCTGGTGGGCTGTTTTCTCCTCCCACCTCTGTGTTGTGTGAGGCGGTGAGTAAGACTGCAAAAAGTGCAGGGCATTTGTCCTTTCCTTTTGGAGTGCCCTTTATCTGCCCTTTTTAAAGATGTATTTCAGGTCATGACTTTCCTGGAAACTCTAGTTGCAATCTTCCCAATTATACAAGAACCCTCGGTTAGGTTTCTGGTGTTCAAAGTGTGTTCCTGAGTCAGTCAGACTTTACCTGTTACATCTCCTCTTACATTTAAGTTGCCTCTTTATAATACCGAGGTTCAAAGGTTCTACAATACAGAGGTTCAGTGGCTACCACTATGTTGACAGATAAAATGGACCTGGACTGTTTCTCCTGAGGACAAGTGGCACAGTCTGACTCGTGTTCGTATGCTAACCACAAACTAGCGATTTAATGATTCACCTTACAGCAGTGGGAACCCTCGGGTTCCTATTTCTTCCTAAGCACAAGGTACAGCCTTTTCAAGTAGCACAGCTGCAGCGGCTGGAGGCACTAGTTCAGCTCAACAGCTACAGAATAGTGTTTTAAAGAAACCTGGAGGAGGTTTTAAAGAAACTAGGAGGACTCAGTTAATAACTCATAGTTAATAACTATGGCATCTGAGGGGAAGTAGCCTCCTGCCTAGGTCAGGAATGGGCAGGGGGATATCTTCTTAAATCATTCCAGGTAAAACTGTATATAGACATGCCTTTTTCCTGAGACCTTTTGCTTTCTACCTCATTATTGGAATCTGTGATACATCCATGGTGCACCTTTGCTTCACAGTGTTTTCCTCTGCTCCACACCTAAGTTTGGGCTACTCATTGCACCCCCAAAGCTGTGATTTCCCAACAGCAGAATAGAGACTGATCCAAAGAAAACAGGAATCACTATTATTGCAACCCTAATACGTAGGTCTTCAGGGGTTTTGGCTGGTCGGTTTGTTTGTTGGGTTTTTTTGTGGTTTTTTTCCTGCACATTGCTGACTTGATTCACCATTACTAGTTATTAGCCACTCTGGGATGCTGATTTTCTAACAGCTGATGGAATCAAAGCAAAAGGTGATACGCAGCATTAGCAGCCCTATATAGATGCTGGGCTAAGTTTGTCGTAACAGATCTTGCTCATTTTTTTAAAACCTACATATCTGCACTTGTGCAAAGCAGAGTCCGGATTAGCAGCCTCTGCCTTCACCCATTTGTCCCCTGGGTATCTTCACTAGCTGCGAGGAAAAGAACCTCACCTCCTCCAAGGGCACTGGCGTGTGTCTGGGCTTGCAGGGACCGGCCACCAGATGACACTGTTACCCCTAAGAATCACCTAACACCGGAGCCGGTCCGAGAAATTACTCCTCGGCAGAAGGGGATGGAGGAGCCTCCTGCGCGCCGGGGGATGGCGGGAGCCCGAGCACCGCCGGGGTCC
>NW_010511134.1:0-3269 GCF_000687285.1 Phaethon lepturus | reverse complement strand
CTTTATGACTGGAACACCACTCTAGCCATTCATCAGTTATGTCTTCATGATCCAGGAGAACTTTTGGGATTAGAGGGGACTCTCTAAGTGCTGGCACACCATCTCTATGATTGGAACACCACTCTAGCTGTCCCAGAAGTAGTTCTTCAGGATCCGAGAAGGCTTCTGGGATTAGAGAAGACTTTCTAGCTGTGGGAACACCATCTCTATGACCGGAACACCATTCTAGCCCTCCCATGGTATGTCTCCATAATCTGGGAAGACTTCTGGGATTGGACAGGTGTTGGGATCACCCTGCATGACTCGACCTTAAGGAGAAGGAGCTGTGGCACTGAGAAGCTGGTAAACAGCTCGGTATCTGCACGGCGGAGCTGTGGTAAACAACTAAGAAGAAGCGAGGAAGACAGGAACACCTGCAAGCAGCGAATCCTGACTGTGTGAGAGGCGCATGAACAGCGCGTGATATTTTGTATATAGCCAATTGCAATAGTGTGTGTAACAAGTTGTAACCAATCATGAGTGTGTGCGCAGTGACTAAGCGAAAATTATGATACATATTGGAGTCAGACAAGACAATAAACAGCTTCGGAATATAACTCTCATAGAGTTGTGAAGTCCAACCTTCTCCCGCAGACAGGACTCTCTAAATGCCAGAGCATCATCTCTATGACCAGAATGCCAGTCTAGCTGACCTGGAGGTACTTCTCTATGATCCGAGAGGCACTCCAGTCTCCCACTCCTTTTCAGCCTCCGCTTTCTTCTGGCCCCTACTCACCCTCTTTGGGCTCCCACCCCTCTTTAGCCTCCACTTTGTTCTAGACTCTACTCACTTTCCAATGTTGCACCCCTTTTTTTGGCCTACAGTTTCTTCTAGCCTCTACCCCTCTTTGGCCTCCACTTTCTTCTGGACTCTACTCGCCCTCTTTGGCCTCCCATCCCTCTTTGGCCTCCACTTTGTTCTAGGCTCTATACACCCTACAGCTTCCCACCCTTTTTCAGCATCCACTTTTATTCTAGCCTCTGCTCACTCTCCAGTGTCACAGCCCTTTTTCATCCTCCAATTTCTTTTGTCCTCTACTCAACTCTCTTTGTCCTCTACTATTTTCTAGCCTCTACTCACTCTTCGGCCTCGCAAGCCTCTTTGGCCTCACATGCCTCTTCAGCCTCCACTTTTTTCTAGTGTCTACACACCCTTCGGCCTCCCATGCCTGTTCAGCCTCCACTCTATTCTGCCCTCTACTCACTCTCCATCCTCCCAATTGTTTTTGGCCTCCCACCCTTTTTTTCTGGCCTCTATTCACCCTCCAGCCTACATGCCTTGTTCAGTCTCTGATGCCTTTTTGGCATCATCCACTTTTTTCTGTTCTCTAATGGTCCTCTGGTCTTGCACAACTTTTCAGCTTCCCACGCCTTTTGGGTCTCCACTTTTTATATGGCCTCTACATGCATTACAGCCTACCACTCCTTTTTGGTACTTCTCTGTGATCAGAGAGGACTTCCTGGATTGGCGTGGACTCTCTAACCACTGAAACACTGTCTCTATGACCAGAATGCCACTCTAGCTGTCCTGGATGTATATATCCATGATGCACAAAGACTTCAGGGCTCGGAGGTGAATATCTACCATGGGAAAACTGTCTCGGTGACCGGAATGCCACCCTGCGGTCCCAGCGCTATGTCTTCATGATCTGGGAGGACTTCTGGAATCAAATGCAACTCTCCAACCATGGGAAAACTGTCTCTATGGTCCAGAACGCTACTCTAGCTGTCCCAGAGGTATGTCTGCATACACCAGGATGATTTCTGGGATTGGAGGTAACCCTCTAGTTGCGGGAAAACCACCTCTGTGACTGGAATGCCACTCAAGCCATTTAGCAGGTAGGTCTCCATGATCTCGGTGAACTCCTAGAATCGGAGACATCTCTCTAGCTGTGGGAACACCATCTCCATGACAGGAAGTACAGCCTAGCTGTCCTGGAGGTATGTCTCCATGATTAAGGAGGACATATGGGATAGGAGGGGATTCTGTAACTGCTGTTTTCAGCCTCCACTTTTTTCTGGCCTCTGCCTCCCCTCCAGCCTCCCACACCTTTGCTGCCTCCCACTGCTTTTTGGCCTCTGTCAACTCTGTAGTCATTGGAATAACGTCTCTGGAGCACAAGTCTTATGAGGAGCGGCTGAGGGAACTGGGGTTGTTTAGTCTGGAGAAGAGGAGGCTGAGAGGAGACCTTATTGCTCTATACAACTACCTGAAAGGGGGTTGTGGCGACGAGGGTGTTGGCCTCTTCTCCCAAGTAACTAGCGATAGGACAAGAGGAAATGGCTTCAAGTTGCGCCAGGGGAGGTTTAGCTTGGATATTAGGAAAAATTTCTTCACTGAGAGGGTGGTCAGGCATTGGAACAGGCTGCCCAGGGAGGTGATGGAGTCGCCATCTCTGGAAGTGTTCAAGAAACGTGTGGATGTGGCGCTTCAGGACATGGTCTAGGGGACATGGTGGCGCTGGATTAATGGTTGGACTTGATGATCTTGAAGGTCCTTTCCAACCTAGTGTTTCTGTGATTCTGTGATTTGTCCAGGACCCCCCTCTAGCCGTCCCAGTGGTATTTCTCTGTGACCAAGGAGGACGTCTGGGATAGGAGGGGACTCTCTAACAGCTGCAACACCATTTCTATGCTTGGGACGCCACTCTAGCCATTCCCCAGGTATGTCTCCATGATCCGGGAGAACTTCGAGATTGCAGGTGACTCTCTAACTGCGGGAATACTGTGTCTAGGACAGGAATGGCACTCTAGATGTCCCAGAAGTATGCCTCAAAGATCTGTGAGGAGCTCTGGGATCAGGCGGTACTCTCTAGCCAAGGAAAACAGTCTCGCTGACTGGAATGCCACTCTAGCTGTCCTGGAGGTATGTGTCTATGATCCCTGATGACTTCCATGATCAGAGAGGCGCCTTCTGATTCTGTAGGCGCCAGAACACTGTCTCTGTGACCGGAACGCCACTCGAGAGGTTTTGCAGGTGTGTATCCATGATGTGGCAGGAATTCTGGGCTCATAGGTGACTCTCTAGCTCCCAGAACAAAGTCTCTGCTACTGGAATGCCATTCTAGCCATCCTGGAGGTATTTCTCTATCATGTGGGAGGACTTCCTGGATTGGAGGGGCTGCTCTAGCCCCTGGAACACTATCTCTATGACAGGCATGCCACTCTAGCTGCCTGGGAGTTATGTTTCTATGATCCTGGAGGAAAGCTGTCTTTGGAGGGGAGTCTCT
>NW_010511133.1:398-4980 GCF_000687285.1 Phaethon lepturus | reverse complement strand
CACACACTCCAGAAACCTCCCAGATTGTTTTTCAATGCAGTAAACTTAGCCTAATATTTATTTTCTCAAAACACTGCAAAATATTTCTGTTCAAAACTGTGATGTTGCTCTCTACAGCAATACCCAATTTAAAAAGAGAAAAAAGAGCAATATTTTCCCTGCAGTTTTAATACATTTGTTTGATATTTCTAAGTGTTTTGGAAGAGGGAAATATTTAATACAACATGATTTTACTACTGGGGAGTTCAGGGCTCAAAACTGGTGGATGCATTTGGTCATCATCCACATACAAAGCTACCAAATGATACGATACTTTCCTTGATATGGTGTGGTACTCTTTTTTTATGACTGACCACTCAGGACTGGAATAAAAAAAGTGGTAGGAGCCCTGTGCCTGAGGTGTCTAAAAGCTAGTAGTTGCGTCTCACTTGCCAGTATCTGTCTTTCATTTCAGAAGTGCTAATTTTATCCAAAAAGGACTCATATGAGGGACATGTTTTTATACACTAGCCTAGTGTTCACAGAAGGAAGTGCATGCTACATAAGAGGCATTTGCTGCAATTAACAGGTAGCTGGCTTACACATGTCGGTATTTGCAGGATTAGATCTGAATTCTTTGGGAAACTGTTTTATTCATGTTTAAAAATGTTGGTTTTTTACAGCTTGCACTGCACTGTACATTGTTTTGAATACCTTGAGTTTAGAGACCTATCAACAGGACTGGAGCTTCTTGGTGCTGGGGCAGCATGTATTTTAAAGAATAATACTTTGCTCAGCATGCTTTGTGGAAGTGAGTTACACAGATTGCCTAACATGAAGGATGAGATTGTGCCTAGTTTAAACATGGTGCAGTAGCAAAACAACTTCTATAAAGCAGACCAGCCTGGTGCTGGCATAAGCAGGATTAACATTTGTGCTTTGCCTAACACAAAACCTAGGCACATTTCACTGAAATACCTTGACTAGTCACACTAATGGTTACAAATATGATTTATACTATCTGTTGTTAAATTTGGAAAACATAAAAATGCTTTTCATTTGCCAATAGAGAGCAGTTTAAGAGCCCTTTTGAAGTGCAATGAACTTACATTTATTACAGAAATGCCAAGAGGTCCTTCACTATCTACCAGCACTTGGGACATCGCTAATAATCTCATGGAAAAACTTTTTTACTGATAAATGGTTAATAACTAACTGGGAAAAAATACAGCTTTCTTAGAGAATACGTCTCAAGCCTTGAAGGACTGCACTATCTATTTTGTAATTCAACTTAGAACAGCTCCCCTGATGTCCCACATTGTTGAGCTAAATGCTAAAATTCAGGACTGTTAAATTATGTTTATTACATTAAATGTATGTAATAGGATTGCCTTCTGAATGTAGGAGGAATCCAGGCAGAAAGCTCCACAGGAATTCAGTTATTTCATCTATACTGCACTGCAGGACTTAAAGGGCATGCTTTACACTTTTATGAAAAGTAAAAAGATGTTTATTTTGCTACAGTAAAAACAAAATCAAATGGACAATGGCTGTTATGACTTTAAGCCTGACTATTAAAAGTTTTTAGCAGAGAGTGTACTATGTTTTCCAGGATGATGACTTTTTTTCCTTATGTTTGTTGTGTCTGATCTTACTATTGCTGGCATAGGTTCTGTGCCCTACCCAAGGTTTTTTTGTTTTAATTATACAGAACAGTATCAGTCTCAACACATCCCAAACACAAGCTGGGTCTAAAATTATCTTGAAGTTGCAGCTGGAAACCTTCACTTCAGTGAGTTTTTCTATCGCTTTTCCAGACATTAACTCTGCCCAAACCACAGTATGTTATTAGGATCACTGGGATTCCAGTCTGGGTGGAAACTGGGGTAGCAGCGTGAAATAAAAACACCAAAGTGCAGAGACCTTCAGAAGACATCAACTTTAACTTTAGAAACATGAGTGCCTTTGCGACAAGCGAGGGAAGACAAGCAGTCGACTCAATGTGAGTGATAAAGCAAGCTTCAACTTTATTGCAAAACCCTACACATATTTATACACTGAGTTCTACCTTATGCATACTTGTCTTACAATCATTGGCTTAGCTCTAAAGATTACATTATCATACTCCTCCTACTTGCGGTTACTGCTACGTGGTCTGGGTTCCATCCTGTTTTCCTTACTTCTTCTTAGCTGTTTATCACAGCTCCTTCTCCTCAAGGCCAAGCCCTGCAGATGTCCAGCTGTTTACCAGCTTCCCAGTGCTGCAGCTCCTTCTCCTTAAGGTCGAGCTGTGCAGAATGAGCCCAACATGCCTTGAAAGCGGTATCAATAACAGTTTGTGAAAACTCTGCTTGCAGCAAAGCAATGTGGTAGCTAATCCTGCGATGGCTTGCTCAAGGATGCATGGTTTATTAATAAAGTAATCTTTTAAGATTTTATTGGAATGTGCTTCCACAGTGATGCCACTGCCTTTGTGGGCTTTACTATGTGTGTGTCATCTTGTCCATAAATAAACTTTTCACTAACAAACAGACCTATGACTTTTTTTTTTAAACCTCCCACTTTGAATGCTGGAATTTCATTTGAACTTTAAATACTGCCTTGGAATTTGCCATAAGGTAAACTGTCTGCTCTTGGAAGCTTCCCTGCACTGCTACAGATGTTGTAGACACACAGTAAGTGACTGAATGTAAGAGGACTTGCAAACTTGTGTCTTAGTGTTAAAAAAGGCCGACAGGAATGAAGTAGTTGTTCAGATGCTCAGGTTGTCCCTAGAGAATTCTCACTTTGGAATATATGGAAATGAAAATTAATGGAAAACTGGCCTAGAAAGCACATTTTCAGTGAAGCTTCACTGATGTCAACTGAGAGAAGGTGAAATATGTCAAAGGAAACATGAAGGAAGAATTTGTACTTCAGCCTTTGGACTTCTTGGCCAAGTTTCTCATGTGACTTGGACTTGCTGACCCCTTCTTTTTATAAATTCAGTTAAAGTCCACTAAATATCTGAAGCAAAAAGCATCCTTGCTATTTAAAAAATCTTAAATTACAATCTATAGTTCATTTTAGTATAGCTCTAGGCATATCTCTGGGAAATGCAGTCCACAGGTAACAGCCTTGGTACCCAAATGCTGGATCATCAACAGACATCAAACCTGTCTTGAAAATAGTTTCTCCTAGAATCAAGAATAGACCTTAATAATTATTTAATCCAAGGCATGTTCATTGAGGCCCAAGTTTGGGCATCTCAGGCTTAGACTGCCACAGGGATTTAAACTGGTAATATGTTCAGCCATTTAGAAGTGACTAAGAGAAGTGTAAGAGCTATTGCCCCTCAGCCAAGGTACAATAGCTCTCGCAGTCTGTGCCTTAGCCAGCTGCAATGCAAGGTAAAACCAATTATTTTAAATTGCCTTCAATGGTATTTTCTAACTATTTAAGCTAACCTCTCTCAGCTGATGACTACTAATACTTTGCTGCGAAAGGATGACTTCCCATAATACTTTACCCTCTGTCATGCTTCAGGCAGGGATATTTCGGGAGGAGATGGTGAATTTTAGGACTGGAAGCTCATGCACTGCTATTATAGCTCTGTAGCTCTCCAACCCTCAGGTTCTACCCATCCAATGTGGTCATCAGCACAATGCAGGCTTCCAAAACAAGAGAGACGTTGTGGAGCTGTTCAGCATTTTTTCATATCTCCTCTTGTCTGCAGCCATAGTTTGCCTCAGGCCTGTCTGTGGATGTGTTCCAGCATGGAGGGTAGGCATGCTCTTACATCACACAACGTGGTCACAGTGTGCAGCTTACACAGTGCCTCTGTTCCTAGCACGGCTGTGCTCGACTCAATGGCCAGCTGAAGCAGCAGTGACATTTCCATCACTGAAACCCAGTGCTTGGTCACTGGTATGGTCAATCAGGACCATGAATTCGTCTGAGCAAAAAATATGCTGGTAGGCAATATCATCTCATTTGAAAGAGTACACTGCTTCCACTCATGTTAAATAAATAAACAAACACAATATTTTGTTTGGCAGCCCTCAAGATGAAGAAAGGCCAATATGCAAGCCATGTTCTCTGACTGTGAAGCCTCACAGTCTGTAAAAGGTGGGAGGTGACCACTCTCTGTCTTCAAGGAAGAGTGGCCAGTATCTGTGGCCCAGATGACAGTGCATGTATATATGGGAAGGGATTTTGGCCGTGGTGCACTTCTTCCCTGGAGAGGTGCTGTGTCCAGAAGAGAGGGAGAATTTCAGATGCATCCCTCTTGCCAATGTTTCATGTTGGCTGGCTGTAGCTCCCTCTGTGTGCATTTGTATTGGGTCTGGCCAGGATGGAGTTAATTTTCCCCATAGTGTTGTGCTTTTTATTGGTAGCTAGAATGGTGTTGATAACACACCAGTGTTTTGGCTACTGCTGAGCAGTGCTCGCACAGCATCAAGGCTGCATCTCCACATTCCCCCCTCCTCACCCCAAAAGCCAATAGGCTGGTGGGAAAGGTCTTGGGAGGGGACATAGCCAGGACAGCTGACCCAAATTGGCCAAAGTGATATTCCATACCATATGATGTCAGCTCAGCAATAAAAGCTAAGAGAAAGGAGGA
>NW_010511133.1:0-375 GCF_000687285.1 Phaethon lepturus | reverse complement strand
AGGAGGAGGAAGGAGGGGATTCATTATTATGATGTTTGTCTTCCGGAGTGACCACTATGCGTACTGAAGTCCTACTTCCTGGGAAGTGGCTGGACAACACCTGCTGATAGGAAGTAGTGAATAAATCTTTTGTTTTACCTTTGCTTCCACATGCGCCTTTGCTTTTGCTTTATTAAACCATCTTATATGCTCCCCCCTGTCCTGCTGAGGAGAGGAGTGATAGAGCGACTTGGTGGGCACCTGGTGTCCAGCCAAGGTCAACCCATGACACCATTATATGTTCTGGCTCTGTTTTTTGAGTCCACAGCTGGCACCTGACTTTTGGGCTTCATAATTGTGGTGAACTGACCTTGGCCAGATGCCAGGTGCCCACCA
>NW_010511132.1:20227-21955 GCF_000687285.1 Phaethon lepturus | reverse complement strand
TTTCCAACCTAGTGATTTTGTGATTCTGTAAATGGGTAGCTCAGAAAACTTCTCTGCTGCTCAGAGGAATCCCATCCATATTAACGCATGTAAAAACCATGGTGCAATTCACCAAGCTGTAACTTAGTGTTGCAGTCAGAGACAAAACACGTTTCTCCGTTAGCTACAAAACTGCATTGTGTCTTCCTGAGATCATCAGTCATCTTAGCTCCATAACGCTAATTTCTTTTCAATGAAGTAGCTGATGGGAAGAAATAACGCTCTATACAGTTAAGGACTACATCATAATGCATTTGTATAAATGGCCTGAGTTAAGGTCAATGCCTACTTCTGGCACTTGCATCTTTTGTGAGCTTGATTTGGAGACCATATATTCCTTGAAGGTCATCTCTGGGATGAAACAACCACTCCTGATGAAGTATCTTTCTGTCTCTTTCCTTGGCATTCGTTCTGATTCTCACAAATTACATTTCTTTTTCTGGCAGAATATCCTTAACTGTGAAAATTGCCAGAACTGATTCTCCTTCTATTTCTGTTGCAAGAAATAGAAATAATCTTAGCATATAGCAACTTTGAGAAACTCAGGAATGGATTCACAATTCTGGTTACATATGGAGATTTTTGTGGCATGTCTTAGGCAATTTTCTATGTAAATAAGTAACAAGGTTCTTCATACTATGACATCCTGCCCTTGAACACCTGATCTTTCCAGTTTCCTTTCTGTCTCTACGCCTGTTCTTATTTTCTCTTACTTACACCATGCAGATGAAAGTTTCTTACAGTCTGCTTTCCTACTGTTTTCTTTATCCCTCCACTATTGGCTTAATTCCTTTCATGCCCCTTAGGCTTCAAATAGCTCCTTCTCTGACAAGAACTGTTCTCTACAAATTATGGCCAATGATCATGTTCTTTCAAGAAACTTTCCAGTACTGATCTGTTCAGTGTTAATCACTCCATTCTTTCCCTTTTGTTTTAAATTAGTATCACATTAATTCTTTTGTCTGGATTAGATTTTATCATCTTAGGGGAAGGACCTCATCTTTCATGCATGAAAGTGCCACACATATTTACAGTCATATATATATATATTCGCATGCATGAATGTAATTTTGAATAACTATTTAAGGAGTTGTCAGAGTAATATGCATAGAGCAAGCAACAATATAGAAAATCTTACAAAAGCATACAAATAAATGTAAGTGAATGCAAAGAAACATTTCCACAAACATACAATCAGCTACTAGTATTATCGCTCATCGTGTGCTATGCCTTCCCTGTGTCTGCTTTCTAAATCTGTATAATTGGCAGAAACACCTAGGGAAGATGAATTTTGGTAAGAAACCTGAGCATTCATAAGAAGCATCAGTTACAAGTGTGAAAAAATGTTGCAAATGTTTTTATTAGGGATCCACAGTACCAAAACTGAAATCCTTATTTCACTTTAAAAAAAACAAACTCATCTCAGTCACCATTAGCCTACACAAGGCAAAAGGTGGCTAGATAGTCTGCGATATTTTTTCTGGATATGCCTGTCGAACTGAACAGTTTTGTTTCAGGTATTTTTCGTTTTGCATTGTGATCCCTATTTTAGTTTAAAGTCATTCGGGCAATACTGAAAGCTAGACTAATACCAAAACAGACCTTCTTTACCAAAAAGGACCCTATTGACTGACCTTGTGCTGGAGAGTGGGATATCCAGGATGTACCTAAACTGTGCAACATGGACAC
>NW_010511132.1:0-20196 GCF_000687285.1 Phaethon lepturus | reverse complement strand
ATTCCTGCTCGCTCCATCATACAGCTTCAGGGTTCTGTGGGAATACACCACGGATCTATCTTTGCCTAACACTCAAGCTTTTGTGCTCTTGGACCCAGTTTTACACATAGGCCTAGTGCATGGACATGGGAAAGACTGAAAAAGCCCTTTAGTTGTAAACTGATTCCATTATGGAAAGTAATAGCAGTGCATATCCTCCAAACAGACATTTATTTGAGAGAAAATATCTTACATTATCTAGAAGACCTGTATTTGACCCAGCTGGACTAAGAATGACTGAGAATGGTGACTACTTAAGATACTTTTTTTGTGGAGAGAGATCTTCTCCCTTGTGGAAGGGTATGCTAAGCAGCTATGACATGCTACTACCCCAGTACTTGAACCAAACCCGTGTCCCTCAGCAAAATGAAATTATAATGGATAGGATTGACCATTATATAAAAAGATCTGTAAATACACTGCTATGTAAGATAAAAGCATACAGGGTTGAGAAACTATTTTGTTGACCTGCTTTCATTGCTGTTCTGAAACATTGTCCTTGAAGGCTATAACTGAAGGATCCTACAGTCAAATAGATCTTGAAGAGAACATGGCCAAAGCAAGTGACAGCTCCGAAGATGTAATTCCCTCAGGCATAAGCAGCTGCACTGTGAAATCCTGCTGACCAAGAAAGATGACCAAGCCTATCCACCCACTCTTCCTGTTCCTGAAATTCAGCCCTGTCAAGCTTATGAATCAGAGTGGCAGTCTGCTGCTTTACGAGGAGAAAATTTTAATCTTGATTTAGGTACTGAGATAGCAATAGGTGAATAGGTGATGAGGACAATGATAACCATACTTACGGGCCTACCATAAATCAGGAAGTTTTTCCTAAGACAAGACATAAGGTTTAATTAAATTTGTGATAATGGCCCGTGTGGATAAAGAACATCTGTAGAAAGAATGTCTAGCAGAAGTAGTGCATGGGAAAAGTGAAGAATTGGACTACCCTTCGACGGAGTACAGTTCTCATTTCTTGCCTTCACTGTTTATTTCTGATGGCCTAGAAGTAGCACAATATGAAATTTGCTGTAGTCTTCTAGACAGCAGTTTTAAGTGCAATAATAAAACCAGATTTGATATGTCTGCCTTTGCACATTATTTATGTCAGTGAAACAGCCAGTAGATAGACAGTGATGTAACTAAGAGCATAATTTGTCCTACTGACTGCAAATATCAAAGCTGCAAGTAACATACAGAGTGAAAAATCCGTGCCCAGTAGACAAAGAAGAACGATAGACTTCCGGATTGCCAAATGTCTGTCTGTCTGCTCTTGTTAAACTGTAAAGCTTTCATAAAAAAGCTGTCTCCTATTATTTGATTTTAAGATACTTAATTCAAAGGGTGGCTGCGAGTATTACAAATAAATAGGAATAAATATTGTACAATGATAATCTGCATTGCCCTGTGCTATGCTGTATGTCAGAGATTAATAATGATATTTTGTTGAAACAAATAGTCCCAACAGTATACCAAGCTTGGGGGATCTAACATAAATATTTTATTAAAATTCAGATATTTCTGGAAACGTATAAACTTATTTGCATTTGTATTTGGTAGTCAGTAAGGAAGCAGTGAATTTAAACCATCTAAAAGTTATCTTTTTTAAAAGGGATTTTACATTATTTTTGAAGTTCTCTGTGTAACTGTGAAAGAACAGTTTTAAGTATTATTTAGGTTTTCTGACTTCCAGATGTGATGTGTCTGGCAGATAAGAGATCTGAAAATGGGATTCTTTCCACTGTTGTCAGAGGACCTTGGATAAAACTGGACAATTCTTCTCTAACCATGTATAGGCAAATGAAATCGTTCTATATCCAGAGGCATCTCTCTGTTCCTAAACTTGCTTACACTTCCCTCGATTAAGATAGTGTCCTGGCTTTTGGCTGGGATAGAGTTAATTCTCTTCCTGATAGCTGGTACAGATTTGGGATGAAAATCATGTTGATAACGTGCTGATGTTTTGGATTGTTGCTAAGAGTCATGGACAGTCCAGCTTCTAGCGCTGGCCTGCAGCGAGCAGGCTGGGGGTGCCCGGGGAGCTGGGAGGGGACACAGCTGGGACAGCTGGCCCAGGCTGGCCACAGGGATATTCCATACCATATGACATCATGCTCAGTATATAAAGTTAAGGCGAAGAAGAAGAAAGGGGGGGGAACATTTGGAGTTATGGCATCCGTCTTCCCAAGAAACCATTCCATGTGATGCAGCCCTGCTTCCCTGGAGATGGCTGAGCACCTGCCTGCCCGTGGGGAGAGGTGAATGAATCCCTTGTTCTGCTTTGCTTGTGTGCGCGGCTTTTGCTTTACCTATTAAACTGCATTTATCTCAGACCATGACTTTTCTTGCTTTCGTTCTTCCGATTCTCTCCCCTGTCCCACTGCGGGGGGAGTGAGCAAGCAGCTGTGTGATGCTTAGTTGCCAGCCGGGGTTAAACCAGGACAGATAGCTGTGTGGAACCCTGACTAATTTACAAGGGAAAACAAACAAACTTAAAAAAAAAAATACAACTATAAAAATGAAACAAAGAAAAACAAAAATACCACCAAGCAGCACTGATTGCTGTCTCAACAAATACTTTAGGCAGAAAAATATTCTACAAACACCAGATAAACAATTCAATTTCTTATGTAATGCATCATTCGTAAATGAACAACAACAAATTTTGCATTTGATGTAGTTCAGTTCCTCAGGATGTTAAAATGGTTCTTATCTGTATTTAATTAATAAAAAATGGCTTTTTAAATGCTAACGGTGTGTCTCCTGAAATGTCATACCTTTCACATGAGATAAAGTTAATGACAACAAAATGTGAACACCTACAGAAGTAACGCTTAAGAATACACTGAAAATACGTACCAATATGTATCATTTCCCATGGTTCCATTTGTATATCTCTGACCATTCCGTATATATTAGGAAAATCAACCTTGTAATTTTTATGTTATTATTTTCACTTCATAGATATTACCACCAGATTTAATGTGAGCACTATATACACTTATTATAGAGCAGTTCCTCTCAGAAATCTGCCTGAAGCTTTCTATTGGAATGGCTTTGATGAGAGAAGGACTAAACTGAGGTAAAAATTTGCTGTAAAAACTATAATTGTATTTTCAAGCACCTTCCAGGTCATTCCAGGAGATCATGATATGTTTGTGAGATGGCTAGTGACATTCACTTCAGTGTTCAGAAATACCAATAAATGGATATTTTGATATGCAAGAGCTACTTGTTCAAGCTCAGGTCAACATTAGCAGATTTCACAATGCGTAAAAGAAATACTCTAGAGTATCCGCAATAAACCTATGGACATGGCACATACAGGTGTCAATGATGACGCTTGATGAATCTAGGTACAGGAACATAGTTCCATACTGGTTGTATTTCTGAAATATTTCTATTTTTTAGAACAGATAAACTGTGGAGATCTTCAGAATATTAGTTATATGAAGAGAAGATGAGAAATTTCAGTGTGTGATCATAAAATACAGAACAGTAAAGGCTGTCTCCATGTTTGTTTAATCCTGAGCACATAAAAAAAACTCAGACAACAAGGCTTACGTGACGGATATTTCATTTTGGAAATGGGCAAGACCTGAGAGTTACTAGCGAGACTGCAGTTCACATATATCTGTCAGAAAAGTCATCAGTTCAGAATTCTAGTTCATAAATATATACTTCTAAATTTCTTTTGCATATTGATGAAATTTCAGCTAACAGGAAGACATGCTAGAGCAAGCAAGGACTGTAAGTGATCTCACATGGTCAAATTCAGACCCTTTATAAGCAAATACTTTTTTCCAGCATTATCAGCAGTGTTGTACCAGTTTTTCAGTTGTGAATGTAGAAATATAGCTGTTAAAACCCAGTACTCTTCATAAAGAAACACAGAGGGAAGAGGAATGTAGGACAGGCACGGGAAATAACAAAACGGGCCTAAATAATCCAACAACTGTGCAACCCAGCTATCTCTTTTCACCTTTCTTTCACAAATTCCATGGGCCATGCAAGGGAAGAAGAGGATACTTTGGCAAATACTATTTTTAGGATTTTGCAGTCTGAATAATCATAATGTATCAACATTTACCTCCATACAGTAAACATATAATCACAGCTCTGTGTCGTTCCCTTAAATGTCACCAGCAACTGTGAATTAGACATGGTTATGGACAAGATACTTTTTTTTTCTTGCAACTTTGAGGCTTTTAAAGAACATTTTTGAAGTTCTACTGACCTCTGTAGACACTAAAATACAGCAGAAAATTCTCACATCTGGAAAAGTGAACATGTTCACATATATTTACTTAGCAGTCAGTCCATCAACTCTAGTTTTCTAATGAAGCATTTTTTCCTTTTGGCAGAACTATTTATTTGTATCAGAAACATGCATAATTTCCAGGAAGAGATTCTTGCAGCCACCTGTAGATGCTTCATGAATGACTGATCTACATGGATACCATAGGTAAAAGGAAAAAGGATTTGAATTGTAAATTGCAACTTGCAGACTACTAAATCTCACTGCAGACTACTCTGGGCAGTATGTTGAAGACCCGGCAGATATTTCTTCAGCTGGCACTTGAAACTAACACAAATAAATCAACTAAGGACAAGAAACCTAATTAATCATAGCTAAACTAATTAATCAAGGCTAAATTAACAAAAGGATCAACAATATACAACTGCTGAAAAACAATAAAGGCATGTAAGGAAATATTTAACTTTATTCACTCTTCAGGATGGCTCACCTGAAGCAGACTTTTTCATTGCTTTTCAACTGCTTTAGGGAAATACCATCTCTCTTTTTGGGAATGGTGAGATGGGACAGCTGCCTAGACGCTGATGAAGAGCATCTGAATTTTGCTAGAAGAGATGAACTGAACAGAGCTCACAGTGAGGAGAGAGAGCAACCGGATGGACCCCTGAGCTTTGAGCTTGATGTTTGCCACCAGGATCCAGACTACAAGTCCCCAGCTCCCCTACCATGTGCCCAGGGCAAACTGATCACCAGCTGGGAAGCAGGATGGAATGTAACAAATGCCATTCAGGTAACCTTCCCCTCTCATGACAATCATCATTTGAAAACCCTGGTCATCACTTAGTCTGTTTTATTTTACTTAGCCGTACCATCATTTTGCAATATTCTAAAAGGTTTCTATGAATTTATTACTAACATATTTCAACCTGCAACCTATTTCTGCATCAGATTAACACTCTGAATAAATAAAGTTCCAAAGGAAAAAAAAAAGATAGATATGTTAGGTAAAGATATTTAAACTAGGTGAAAATGAAAAGGTGGTGATTGCACCTGTTTTGGAAGTGCAGACATTATCTTTAATAAGTCTATTTGAATTCAGAGGCAGAGATGTTTGACAGAAATGTAAGGTAAACATCTAATAAAAAGAGGATAGTAAGAGCCAGACTGACGTCAGAAATACATTTACTGACATGTAAGTTAAACTAGATAAAAATTGGAGCATGAAGCACAAGTAGTGTAATAATACTTGTCAATGTTAAAGAAAATAGTCAGGTTGAAAAGACTGAAAGTGTTTGGTCCCAGCAATCTGTGCGGAATTTGAGTATCTTTCTGAATCCTTAAATTTACCATGAAATGTTTCAGGTTCTTTTTCTCACTTTTCATGATTCATTTCCTTACATAATTCTGTCATTACCACTAACTTTCTGTCTGACACGAAAGCAATATCCACAGACACACCTAGTCCCAGCAACTGTTACTTAAACACTTTTTATGGCACTTTAATTATAGAAAAATAATCCTTCCGGTGTCACACAAGTCTGTGATTATGCTGATGAACGTTTGTTTATGTATCCAGTATCCAGTTCATCCCTCAGCTCTGCAAAGGAGGAGAAAAAGGACATATTCCTATCTCCGCTGTATTTTCAAACATGAGCACCACCACATGAGAGCCGATGCAATAACATCTAGGGCAGAGTAGCGTATCGGTCTCACAAAGTGTTCAGCTGTGAAAACGCGTGTGGAGTCCTAAAATACCGCAACTACATTCTAGTAACACATTTTGTTTTCAGTCTCCCCCAGCAGCATCTAGTCAGGACAGGAGTCTGGGACGAGGGCCCATTGTTGTCTCTGTGAGTTTTGCCTTTGATTTCACCAAAGCCAAGATTTCATTCTGGAAGTAAATTTTGTCAATATTTGCTGTACGACCTTTTGGCAAGTCACTTTCTCTCTCACCCATTGTTCTCCTTTCTGAAAAACAGAAGTAATAATGCCTCTGTAAATACATCAAAGTGCTGAAAAATTCCTGAATGTCGTTATGTACACAATTACTATTAATTATTAATATTATAGCTTCCAGTTAAAAAATAGACCGATAACACAGTGTAAAAACACTATCAAACATACAGTTGCCTATTTAAAAACAGGACAAATATAAGACAAATTATCCAATCAGATCAGTAACTATGGTCTTAGTCAAAACTCTCAGCATGCTGAGTGTTGCATACTGCTGTTGGACCTCATTTGGTCAACTGTCTTAGAAATCAGCATTAAAAGAGCATTTGGCTACAGCGGTATCGAGCTTTCCTCCTAAGGCAGGCTGAGAATGGCAAAGCCCAGGAGCTGCAGTTTCATTAATAGTACAGCCAAAGTGTCCTAACCTCACACTGTGAAACTGCGTATGTGAGCACATATGTGAATCTATGTACACATGTGTCTATTTTTCCCATTTCCTAATACTCTGGTTTAAGAACAAGGCTAGAGAGCAGAGAAAGGGAAGGGGGAAAGCAGGAGAGGAGGAAAGAGGAGAGAATATTGAACAGGAATCTGTCAGTAAAAAATAACAGTTTGAAGACATTTCTATGAATAGCTTTGAAGAGAAAGTCAGAGTTGTGAACAGAATGATTAAAACAATCCAAACGTTCTTGACTTGTGCAGACAATCTATGCTAAAATGACAGTTGTTTTTGCCCTGCCCACAGGAAAGGGCAGAAGTGTTTTGCATGGCAATTAGAGGTAAACATTTCAGCAGAATTCTGAAGTGTTCTAAACAGTTATTCCGGTGCATACAATTAGTCTAAAAGTGAAAGTATGTCACAATCCAGATTTGTTATAGGAACGATTAAATCTTTGATCTCTGAAATTAAATAAAGGGTTTTCTTGCAGTATTTTAAATGCAAATATTTTCAAACAAACAGGTAGAGATTTTTATGTTGTTTGTAACTTCAACTGAAAAAAATGTGCACTTTTGGTGATGATATTGTACGTGTAAATGATTGCTTCAGACATGTAAAGTTTCCAGGGAAACATGCTTTGTATTCCAACACTGCACAGGCAAATGAAAACCTGTATTCAGTTAATCTAGGTAAGGACAGAGACCATAAACCTGAGTTAATTCAAAAGGGAAAATGAACAGCATCATCTGGCAGAGTGATGCGAGTTGCATTTGTTTGTATATAACAGTAAAAGGCCAAAAAATTTTGCACTGACTTGTACAGTAGTGCTGGATAGATAAGCAAAGTAACAGCCACAAGGAAGAAGGTAGTTAAATTCTAATGGTACATCTGCATTTCAAGGCAGAACCAAAGGACAACAAAGTCTGTTTATTTGCCGGCCACATGTAGGAGGATTGTTGCAAACAGTATGGAGAATGTTTGTATGTTTGTCCAAGAAAGAGAAAGCCAAAGTAAAAGAAAAATGCGGTCATTCTATAGTGTCATGAAGGGGTACAAGGCAACAAAGAATGGAGAAAAACCAAGAGAGAGAAAGGGAAGAAGTGAAATACTGGCAAGAAGTGAAATAATGTCCATCTCAGCATAACTGTAATTTACACTATTGTGATTCTATCTCCACTTAGGTCTCAGGAGCACAAACAGGTTTATCAATGCCAAAAAGTCAGTCACTTCACCAGGCAGCTCCAAAGTGCTTTTAGTATTATGACGCTTGTACAATCTTTAAAATACAGTGTAATACAAGTGCACAATTCTTCCCTGGTCGTTTCGTAAAACATGATGTATCAAAGCGTACTAAACGTGCCACTTGATTAAATGCATCTGATACCTAATGCAGCCATCTTTTGTCTCCTGTTGCAGAGATTAGGTTGTGCAAAGGTTAGAAGTACCTATGGCAAGGGCAATTTTCTTGTTCCATGATCAGAATAACACAAAAGGGTGCCTGCCTACTGCAAGTGCTTCTAGGAAAAACAATGCAATTAGTATTATTAATAATTACTAGAAATTTTGTCAATAATAAGTTAATAATTATTACTTTAGTGATCATAAATATGCTCATTCTATTTATATTCTGTATATTGTACATTACTTTAGAAAAGACTCAACACTTCAATAATCACCATTTTTAAAAATAAAAGTGTAGATCTGTATTTCCTTCACGGTGTACCATTCTAGATACATTTCCATATTGTGTTCCAATTTGGCTCATTTTTATTTATGTAAGTCTAAAAGATTCACTTGAGAATATTTCATAGTTAATAATTATTTTTCTATTATGTTTCCTCTGAGCTACCTGCCTTCATCTCCCTAATACAGGTTAAATCTTAAATTTTTAGAGTTCTTACTGAATAGCAACAACTCCCAAAGACTTAAGTGGAAAACACAGTGAAGCTGCGAAACAGAATTAGCAGACATGCTCCTAAACATACAAAGGCAAACATCTTTTTAAGGTGTCTAAACATCCCCCCCATTAAGCTTTACTGACACCATTATTTAAGCATTTTCTAAACACAAATATGTACGTGCTAGTGTGCTTAGAAAGCTAAATGTTTTTACCATCAGGTCATTAGATGGACCACAATACAAATCTTCTCAACCTTAAATAATTTAGTCACATTTAACTAAATAAATACTTAGATCTTAACTGCAGTACTGGTTTTATGTATTTATTTTCCAGACTTGATAACGAGGGTCAATCCTTTCTGGTGCCCATAGCAGTAACTTCCTTGAATTATACATTGAAGCTGAAGTCACACTCTGAACTGAATTATAGATATCTGGGGAAACAAAATGCTGCATCTCATATCAAGAGGTGGTACTGAGAATTAAAGTGAGATGCCCGATGCTGATACCTAACCTAGAACCAGCAAGTAATTCAAGTTTCCATATAGAGCTAGTAAAAAAAAATGACAGCAGAAAATAAGATTCCAGAACTGTGGGACTATTGTGGTGCATATAAAAATGCTAATTAATATGATTTTAGCTGAAATGCACCTGCAGTACTGGCCAAATTTATTTTTCATAAGTTTGCAACGACAAACCCATATAGCCACAACTGGAGATCCAAAAAAAGCCTAGAGCCTGGTGAGAGCCGTCTAAATTCAGAACTGTGTTTCCTATGATAGGTTGTCACCATTATCCAATTCAATTGATAAAAGATGTGTTTTAGGGAAGACTCGGTAACCAATGTTTGTGCCTTGGTTTTCTCTTTGCATTTTCTCTTGAGGGAAAAGAACATTCTGGACGTCACTATTTCATATAACCTTTTATTTCAGCTCAGACCCTGCAGTAGATTTCTTTAATTTTGTGCACATACTCATGTAGCACAGAGAAGGCTGCATACAGGATATATATTGTCTCTATTCCCAACCCTACTTTTTATCACAAAAGCTTTTTATAAAAAATATGTGATCCTGCAACAATGAAATTATACCCACTTCACAAAAATCTCTTTATTCGACATGTAAGCACTGTTCAGTGGACCGACTTTGAGTTAACTAGCTGCCATTACAATAAATTTCATTAGAGAATGCACTATATCAGTCTACATTTCCCTTGGTCATCTGCGAACACTAAAAAGGTTATGAAGCCAGAACTCCTAAACATAGGGAGGTGGCTCATCTAAAATTGTTTCTTGTTCTAGGAGGAAATATTTGGACTGTTCCCACGAGATTTAAGTTGCTATTTTGTAGGTTTTGCATTTTACGTTATTTGTCACATCGTCTGGGCAATGAACAGATGGAGGGAGCATTGAATGGATTTACATCATCATATTCTACTGTAACTATTATGGAAACGTTAGGAGTGGCAAATCAGTTTTCCATAGCCCCTCTGTGTCAGATTTGCCAGCAAGCAGGAGCTGTTATATAACATAACTACTCCACAAATTATTCCCTGGACATACAGGCGGTCCCTAACATACGGACAATTGGTTCAGAAAGCACCATACTAGCTCTTGAAGCATCCCAGAAACAAGTACCTGGGTTACACAAGTAATGTGTACAATGGATCAAAGCATTGCAATTCTTGCAGCCTTCTAGATGTTAAAATGATATATTAAAAATCTTTAGAAGTTAAAGCAGTCCTTAGATTATGCTTGCCCACGCCATGGGCCCAGAATTGCATTTCCTAATAGACAAGTTGTAAGAGAGTTACAGGAGGTGTCTCTCTCTGTCTCCTTCATAAATGTCTCTAATAGCCTCAATAGCTTGGCTATAACTGATATACTGTAATGTCTATAATTTATTATGTTGATATGTTTTAAGCTAATTATCATATGAGATAATTATCTCATGAAATGAGAGGGAGACATTCTAAAATATAATACTCAACGGAAACGTGGAATTTAACATGCAACCTCAGCCTTAAATCTGAATGTCTCAGTTACACTGAGTGTAAGATAGTTATATTTTAAAATACTTATTCTTAACCAAT
The DNA here is from genome assembly GCF_000687285.1 of Phaethon lepturus. Lineage (NCBI taxonomy): Eukaryota > Metazoa > Chordata > Aves > Phaethontiformes > Phaethontidae > Phaethon > Phaethon lepturus. Next base: position 9,517 of record NW_010511132.1, on the reverse strand, counting down.
AGCTTTATTGTATGTCTTTAACTGATTTTTACTTGAGCTTTACTGACATAACTGTCTAATATTACATCTTTTTAATAACAATACCCAGAAGCGCTGTTGTGCTTAAAGAAATCTGAACAATTCTGTTCAGAACCTCAAATTATAACCTTATATTTCAAGAAATTATTTATTTGACACTTGATTTTTAGCAATGTCAATTATATATCAATTCCAGCAACTTCAGTTGAAACTCTTGTTGGCTAGTACTTTTGAAATCTGTATATTTCAGCATCTGAATTTCAAATCCACTGTATTATCTTGCAGATTATTCTCAGAAACAGTGGGTAAGTCACTGCAATGCATACTATACTTATGCTGGGGTTGATATCCAGTTTGGCACAGTCTGGTCAGGAAAGCATTGTGGCATTTCACAGAATCACAGAATCATTAAGGTTGAAAAAGACCTTTAAGATCATCAAGTACAGCCATCAACCCAACACCCCATGCCCCTTAAACCATGTCCTGAAGTGCCACTTCTCCATGTCTTTTGAACACTTCCAGAGATGGTGACTCCACCACCTCCCTGGGCAGCCTGTTCCAATGCTTGACCACTCTCTTTGTAAAGAAATTTTTCCTAATATCCAATCTAAACCTCCCCTGGTGCAACTTGAGGCCATTTCCTCTTGTTAATAATTTGCAGGTGCCTGTTTCTTCTAAGTGGAGAATTCTTGTTGATTGTTCAATTGTCATATAAGTTTGAAAATATTTTCATCTGGAAATTTTTCTATTATTAACCTTTTAGAGCAGTTATTTTATAGGTGTGAGGTTATGGTCCTCCTACGTGAAAGTGGTATTATTTGAACTTTTGTGCGTGTAAAAGGATAAAGGAACTAGCAAGTAAACATACAGTAGTCCGGCAGGTTAGCCTTGGCTAATAGCCATGCTCCTACCCAGCTGCTTGCTCACTCCCCCTCCTCAGCTGGGCAGGGAGGAGCAAATAGAACAGGAGTGAGAAAGCTCATGGGTTGAGATAAAGACAGGGAGATCACTTGCCAGTTACTGTTGTGGGCAAAACAGACTCAACTTGGGGAAGATGAACTGTATTGCTAATTAATATATATATAAGTTTGATTACTGCATCTGGTATTGGGGAAAAAAAGACAAACATTGAAGTAACACCCTTCCTTGTGTAGGTAGGTTGTATTTACAAGCACACACATGCTACACCACTCTATCTGTATATTTCATTGCAAGAATTTTTCATAAGGAAAAGTATTACATGAATTAATACACAGGGTCACGACCAGCTTCCTCTGCTCTACACTGCTGTCCATAACCAGGCAGACAATAAATGCTGGTGATCTCTCCTGAACGTCTGCCTCATGCCTTCCTCCCTGAGGTCGTCACCTGCAGCAGACTCAGGCTTTCAGGGCTGCTACAGACATTGCTGATGGACACCACATCCTTCACCGCCTGTGGGAGTGTGTGACAACAGCAGAGTGAGTTTTCCTGAGCCAGTTCAAGTTCATGCATTATTTAGATCCCTCTGCTGCCCACATAAAATATTAGGCTGTCTGTTCAGCAGTCAGCAGAAGCGGCTAAACAGAGCTCCTTGTCCTCCATCCAGAGTCTTCCCATACCAGCCTTTCTTCATCACCCATGAATGTCTTTGTCCTTGCTGCCATGCAGGCCTATCATCCGGCATCATCTTTCAGTCGAGCTTCTTTCTAAATCCTCACGCTCAGACTATGTCTATCTTCTGCTTATTTTTACTGTAAAACCTCACTAATACACAGTCTGATTTACCAAGCGACAAGGCTAAAACTCTTATCTGAGCACTAATAATTCCTCATCTGGGTCATAGTAGCACACTCTGCCGGACTTTGCCAAGCTCACCCCATGCACACCCACCTGAAAAGCTGATGCAGTTCCATACTCCATGTGTCCACCAGCTCTTGCTAGCACCTCTTCAATCATCAAATCAAATCTTAAGTTGTTCATCTTTTCTTTAACAATATACCTTTTATCTTTCTCCATCTATTTATTCTGATCTCTGTTCTTCCAATTAAAATTACCATTGTCAATTTGTTAAATATTTAAACAAGCATTCCTACGAACTTATACAAAGATATTTATTTGCACTCCTCTGATCCTCTTAGAAATGTCCTTTTGCTGAAAATTTCATAGTTACAAGCTACATTGAAACCACCAATTGGTTGTGAGTCAACTCTTGACTCACGGTTTCCAGTATTGACTCATGGTTTCCTTGACTCCCCTGTCTGCCTGTATTTGTTTCCTGTTAACTTACCCATAGATTTTAAATTCTTTAGAGAAGAGACCATCTTTTTGTACTTTGTTTGCACAGTGCCCTGCACAAAGGGATTCTGATCAAGAACTTCCAGGTGCTCCAATTATGAAAACAATTTTGAAAGTAAGTCTCAAAATGTTTTCTATTTTACAGAAACTCTTTACAAAATGGTGATTGTTTAAATGTCACCTGTGATAAATCAGCTTGATGTCTGATTCTCTTTCTTCCTACATAGAATGGACTCTCCTTGCTGTTGAGACCCATTGTAGGGTCTGAGCACAAGATAAATCAGGTTACAAATGTGATGAGTACCTTTAGAAAATTCAGCCATTAAAATAGGCATTCCAGCTTAAAAATCCAGATGGTCGAGAATGACAGAATCACGATATCAAAGATAAATGGATAATGTTATGAAAATTATACCTTTTGAGATGGTAAATATTACCAAACAGGATCAAGTAACTCTCAGCTGCTTGAAAGTAATGATCACCTTATTCCATCGGAGAACCCAATGCACCACAAGTTGTTGCAGAACAAGGATCTCTGGCTCCCTCAGGTGAAGGGATGTACTTTCCCACTACACTAAAATCAATCTACCATGCTTTTTTGTCTCGTCAATCCCTGAGAGCATTTTTAACAAGCTGAATGAAAACAGATGGTATACTTTTTTCTTTTTTTAATTCATGGCAGGTCACATGGTATTTAATTATACTATTATTAGGCAGCTTTGAATTTCTATATCTATCTGCTTACTTTATTGTTGTGATATTATGTTTGAGAGTTACCTTTCAAAACAAAGCCCAAATTACCTGTTATAATTATTTACCAGCCTTCTGTGGCTGAGATCATTGTTACACTTGTGCTGCTCTATAGCACATGCCACTGACCAGCTATCACTGATGGAAAATGTTCTTCTTAAAAATGTTCTTTCTGTCCCTATTCTTAAACTTATGAGCTGTGTAACCTCAGTGAATTTGCTTTAATAAACCGTATTTAGACATATAACGGCTCCCAAGATAACACTCCTCCCAAGACAGCAAGAACATAGTGATAGGCAGCACAAAGTAAAATATTTTGTCAGATAGCATTCCTTTCCTGTTTTTTATAAACTTCCTTCACTTCCATTAGCAAATTTCCAGAAGTGAGATCATTTTTTTATGAAAAGTAAGAGTGATCCTTAGTGTTCATCAAGGAATAAAGGTTGACAAGCTCAACATCTGCAGGTGTGTATGACAATTTAATGCTGAAAGTAAAGGACATTTGAATTATTATAATGTACAGATAGAATACAGAAACATAATAATGTTTCTGTAGCAGAATTTCCAATGGTAAAGCTTCTTCCATACAACCCGTAGATGTTTAATCTACAGTTTACTTCAGTATGTGTAATTCCTGACAGCAAGATATTTACCGAAATGGCACAAGCTCTGTCTGAATGAGCAAATGGAACTATTTGAGAAAATAAAAAGCCCTAAACACTGATTACACACAGTACTGAAGGTGATATATTGTAACCTAGTTTTAGCACAGTAAGCTGTATAAAATGTTTTGCCCCTAAAGCTAAATAAAAGAAATAGACTTCTATTTGCATCTATTCTCCCTTTTCTCCCCACACACACCATGTTTCTTGGAAGGCAATGTTTCTCTGTGTTCTTGGCCAGTGGCACTGGTTTTGCCATATGTACAATACTGTGCTCACTAAATCGCTAACAAAAAAAAAGTAAAATTTAATAGTTACTTCTCAAAAATGTAAACATATGAGTCAAAGTGAGGAAACATTCGCTTCAACTCATACACACATACTCTGCTACCCATTTCAATTTCTCTCAGTCCATTCTTTGAATTGACACAAATAACAGCATCAGCAGATTATGTTTTGTAGGACCCTAGAGCAAACATTTTTGGTTGTTTTATGTTATCAGTAGCAATGGTAGCTTCAGCTTTTGCCTTTGCTGTACATGAGTATTTCCATTCATGATAGTTTTTTTATTGCTCAGTTTTTCCTTCTAGAAACATGTTTGATTCAGGCTAGTTCCTCCCTAATAAGCAGAGGATTTTTTTCAGTTTTAAAACCCATTCTGGTTTGATTATTTTCAAACTAAATCTGGGTATTTCAGAAATTATGAGTAGTTCTACTGAATCCTGAAGAAATGTAAATATGGGCATAAGAATTATATGATACAAGATACATTATTTCTCTTTCATAAGAAAGTTATTTAAATTTATAAGAAGTTATGTTATTTTTTCTTTTATAATGACTGTTAATTCCCTCATTTTACTGTCTGTATCATATTTAGAAGTCGGCACTGATATCTATTCTATCCCTCTACATTTTAAAGCCATTCTCTTGTCTTGTTCTCCGCATGATTTCTGCAACTCCAAATGACATCTCCCCAGCCACCTTCCCTTAAGGGACTTAAAAATCTTCTCCTAAGCTTTAATTGGGATCCAGAGTTTAAAATGGATTCTCCACTCCTGCTCTTGTTGCTTTAGCTTGCCTGCTGACTTTCTTCACTTTTGCTGGAAAGCCAGCTGCTATGAGCTCTCCCTTTTGTACTTTTTATTGTTGTCATCTCAAGTTAAAAATAAAATACCTGCACAAAACTGTAGGTTTCCCTCTGCTGCTTGGATGGGATTTCAAGAGACTTTTTGCTAGCTCCTAAATCGTGAGGAGCTGCCATTCTACCCTGAAGGTTTCCTTTTCTAATCAGAAAGGATAATCAGCTGCATAATTCATTTTTTCCCTCTAGCCTTCTACTTATTCCTGTCTCATGCCTATAGTTAGATCTATTTCTCATAGCCCATCATTTTTCCTCACAGCCTCTTGCCCATCCTACCTCTTGTTGCTACCTCATATGTTTCACAGCCTTATGTTCTAGTGTTCTCCAGTTTACGTGATGACACCTTTTTCCCCCTGTCCCTGCCTCCCCTGGTGCAGTCATGGTCCCTGCCCTTCCTTTGCTTTTCCAGGTCACCTCACATGGTGGTGACCACCGCATGGTCTTTGTAAAGGAATTCATCTCACTCTATAGATGACACACATATAGGCATCTCTGATGGAGGTTCACAGATCTTAAAATAAGTAAGTGCCCTATGCTGTTGGAATTAATAGCTGTCTGGCGATCCTTACTTCTATCAATCCTTTCCAGAGCTAGCAGATTAGCTTTACATTTTGCTGTCTTTAGATAGGTGAAGTTAGAGATCCCATTCCTAATAAGTGTGCATCAAAGCAAGGTAGATTGTCATGTATGTCTTTTCTGCTGCTGTGTATTCATTCATTAAATGTCTGTTTTAGACAGAGGAAGTTGGGTGAGAATAATCCAATTCATAGATGCTAAGAAGTGATCATTTCCTTGGGTACCAAAGAGAGGAAAAAAAGTAGTCACTTTAGTAATAGTCACTGAGTTTTCACTTAAAATCTATTCATTTCACCTCATTAATACATTGGGATTTTGCCTAAAAACTTGAATGTGAGAAATGAAAGTTATTTAGGAGAAAGGAACAGAAACTAAATGCAGTCTTAAAATAAATTTCTCAAATATTAAATCACTAGAGCTCTCAACACTGACGTATGAACAAAGGAGAGATCCAATAGAGCTGAGAAGTTTTCTCTGCACTGTCAGAACAGCTCAGGTTAAGAAAAAGAAGTTAAACTCCTTTTTTTAAATATACAAACTTTTACAGCAATTACTTAACTAACTTTGTTTTAATAATGAAAGAAGTGGTTTTATCTCCATCCATACAGACAGTATTTGTATCTAAAAGTTAAGAATAAACCTGAGGTCTTTGTCAAAGGTCAAGAATACTGAAGGTCCCCAGTTTCATCCAGAGATCCTCAGCTGTTGCTTCCAGACAGCATCTTGTCTCCAAGTCTTTCCAGTGCTGCTGCAGACCAAGAAAATGAATTTAAAACAAAAGAGGGAAATAAAATAGAAAAAACACAGAAAAGGAATGTGACTTGACTTTATAACTCGAATACTTTTGTTCACAGGCCCGTAGAAGTCAAGAACCACTGTGTCACAGTCTGTAAAACTAGAATGAGAAATAACCTCCTCAAGTAGTAATACTTCAGGTATTTTACATCTAGACACCTTAAAAAGACATCTTCAGCATGCATTTTATATGCCATATACCTGGTTTCACATAACCATAAACATATTCAAAATTTTTTTTTTTTTTTAAAGGAGGAGGAGAGCTTAAATAACTTTTCTTTTATGCTGAGTACTCAGGGCATGCCTGAAAACTTAGTCACATTTCTTTTCTGATCTTTAGGTTTTCTCTTTATTATTAATGATACATATTTGGGAATGTTTGTCTAATCTACTTGAAATTAGGGACATTATTCTATTTTGTGAAATTTTAAAAATGATGTGATCTTTTATGTCATTATAGGAAAGAGACACGTCCATTATGGGAATTTGTTTGCGACCTCAACTTTATCTGTATCTGTGCATGATGAAATATCAGCAGTAAAATCGGTTGCTGCTTCTTTTATCCTAAAGGTAGAAGCCTCAGGGGGTGCCACTGAAGTTTAACTGAGGTTAAGAGAGGAAAAGCAGTAGAGATTTCTTGTCTATACCCAGCCTAATTGTAAGACAGCATCTTTTCTCACGTACTCCAGAAGAATATACTATGACACTCCATATCAGTTTACTGATTCCTAGAGACCAGAAATAATACTATACCACTATTTACGTCTTTCATCCAGACTATTAACTGTATTCTCTCCAGGCAGTGCTGTAAGACAAATTTCCCCTTTATATGCTGAGCTCTGGGAGTCATTATAGCTTGAGTAAGAGTCCACCTAAAATTGGTGCTTGGGTTTGTGCTGAGGAAAGAGCAGGATAATATTAGCCAGGGGAGGATTCAGTCACCTTTTATTCTGCATGCAGTCATGACAAATCCTATGCCAGCTTTCAGAAAATATAATCCAGCTTCCAGAAGATGTAACATGGCTTCCTTTTCACCTCTCAGAGGCGCATAAGGTTTGTTCCAGTGTGTAGTTCTTTGTAGCATGGGTTTGGTTTTTTCCTTTTTCTCTTCAGCCTTACTTGTTAAAAGTAGCAAGAACTGTAGCTTGTCCCATACAGGCAGCATTCAGGATAAACTCCTAACAAGCCAAATGCTTCCTCCCAGCCTGAGTTTGAACTTTCTGTGCACTTTAACTCTTCCTTTTGTTATGTCAGTGCACGCTCAAATAAAGTTATTTGGCTCCCCACTGCTTTGCTTTGCTTCTAGTCTCCCAGAGTCCCCTCTCTGCCTCTCCTCAAGCTCTTTTGACCACATTTTAATGGAAACTCGCTCACATGTTTCTGTACTGGATGTTTTGAGTACTTGCGTGCCTTCAGGTGAAAACCTGAGAATCCATGATGAGGTCTAACGTGAGAAAAAGCAGCCAGAGTCCATGTTGCTCACCACTACTGACTTTCAAAAAAATGTTTGTTTTCATCTTCACTGCCTTATTTTTTTCATATCTTTTTCTTCTCAGCTACATAACACATAATAAAAAAAGCTCTCACTCTTTTACCAAAGCCTGCTTTCTCCTTTGGGACCAAGCAAAATAATACATTCTCCTAAAAGGTAATTTGCCTGGGAGATTTACTTTGTGTGATCCAGTGCATTCTTGCAGACAGCTCTGAATTTATGCAAACTAACATTTTCCGTCAAACCATACAGAATTAAGCATCAAGCATATTATTTTGGTTTTATAACAAATTTTTAAATCAATAGCAAAGACAATGGGATCAGCTGTCACACTCAATGGCAGCAATTCCTTTTTTGTTGAGACTTTTTCTGTCTTCTGTTCCTTTTCCTAATCTTTAGGAGATTCTTAAAACTAATCTGACCACTAAAAGGTGACCAAAATTAGTGTCTTTCAGTCAAATGCACACATACATTTTGCAGTGCAGAACATGCAACTTGCTTTCTTATCTTATCACAGTATCTCCTGAGCAGTCTATCTGCCTTATAATCTGCTTATGAGACCTGAAGGATCAAAAGAAACTTCAAGGTCTTGGAACGATCAGTAAGGGAATCTGCAGCACAGGTTATTTTTTCCTCTCTTCTTCCGGTTGCAGGTAGCAACACTGGAAGAAACAAACAGGTCCAGTCTATTAATACTTGGCTCCATGGCTGATGTCACCCCACAATTTTGGGTTTTTCAACAATGGGATATCCTACACAGCACCAGGCTTGCTAGTGTCAGATAGGATTCAAAGTGGGGAAGAAGGTCTTTTCTAACAAGCTAGCAGGGCTCATTGACTTGAAGCGGTAGGGCAATATTATCAGGCTTGCCCATGACAAGCTGTGGGATGATGCACCAAGGTTAGGGGGACGGGGTGCTAGCAAGGGCCCTCAGCCTGTTGCTCTGAGATGTTCTTGCTACACTGCAGCACACTTGAAGTCTCATGGAGATGAGCCAGGGGCTTCTGAGGTAGTAATAGAGGCCAACGGGGAAACACCAGTGAAAGACCTCAAAGGAACTAAGGGGTGTACCTCTAAGAAGGTGACCCAGCCAACAACACAGCTGAAGAGCCTCTACACCAATGCACGCAGCATGGGCAACAAACAGGAGGAGTTGGAAGCCACCCTGCTGCTAGAAAGCTATGACCTGGTTGCCATTACTGAAACTTGGTGGGATGAATCCCATGACTGGAGTGCAGCTATTGATGGCTACAGGCTGTTCAGAAGGGACAGGTGAGGAGGGAGGGATGGAGGCATTGCCCTCTATGTCAAGAAATAGATAGAGTGTGAAGAGCTGTCTCTGTAGAATAGCTATGAGCAGGTTTATAGCTTATGGATAAGAAACAGAAACTGAGGCAACACAGGGAATGCTGTGGTTGGTGTCTTCTACAGGCTGCCCAAAGGAAGCCTTCTTATGCCAGCTACAGGAGGCATCGTGCTTGCAGGCTCTCATCCTGCTGGGGGACTTCAACCACCCCAACATATGCTGGAAAAGTAGCACGGTGAACTATACATAATTCAGGAGACTCCTGGAATGCACGGATAGCTTCTTAAGCCAGGTAGTAGACAGCCCTACCAGAGGGCATGTAATACTGGACCTGTTGGACACCAACGCAGGTGATCTAACTGGTGACATCAAGACTGGAGTCAGCCTGGGCTGCAGTGATCATGCACCAATGGAGTTCGCAGTCCTGAGGGGTTAGGGTCAGGGGAAGGGTAAAGTCAGGACCCTGAAATTTAGGAAAGGAAACTTCCAGCTCTTCAGGG
>NW_010511131.1:0-1165 GCF_000687285.1 Phaethon lepturus | reverse complement strand
AAATGTCAACCATTAACCCACCCCCCCCATGCCCACGAAACCGTGTCGCAAACTGCCACGTCCACACATTTTTTGAACATGTCTAGTAATGGTGACTCCACCACCTCCCTGGGCAGCCTTTTCCAGCGTTTGACCTCTTTCCCAATAAAGACTTTTTCCTGATATCTAAGCTAAAACTCCTCTGGTGCAACTTGAGGCCGTTTCCTCTTGTCCTATCGCTCGTTACCTGTGAGGAGAGACCAACACTCACCTCACCAGAAACTCCTTTCAGGTAGTTGTAGAGAGCAATAAGGCCTCCTCTCAGCCTCCCTCACAGGACCTGTGCTCTAGACCCTTCACCACCTTTGTTGCTCTTCTCTGGACACTCTCCAGCACCTCAACTTCTTTCTTGTAGCAAGGGGCCCAAAACTGAACACAGGATTCGAGATGTGGCCTCACTGGTGCCGAGTACAGGGCCACAATTGGCTGATACAGGCCAGGATGTTGCTGGCCTTCTTGGCCACCTGAGCACACTGCTGGCTCATGTTCAGCTGGCTGTCATCCAGCACCCCCAGGCCCATTTCTGCCAGGCAGCTTTCCAGGCACTCTTCCGCAAGCCTGTAGCGTTGCATGGGGTTGTTGTGACCCGAGTGCCGGACCTGGCACTTGGCCTCATCAAGCCTCATAAAATTGACCATCGATCCAGCCTGTCCAGATCACTCTGCAGAGCGTTCCTGCCCTCAAACTGATCAACATTCCTGCCCAACTTGGTGTCATCTGCAAACTTACTGAGGGAGCACTCGATCCCCTCATACATAACAGCGATATAAATATTAAATAAGACCAGCCCTAAAACTGAGCCCTAGGGAATGGCACTTGTGATCGGCCGCCAACTGGACTTAGCTCCATTCACGACAACTCTCTGGGCTTGGCCGTCCAACCAGTTTTTTACCCAGCAAAGAGTATACCCGTCCAAGCCACGAGCCACCAGTTTCTCCAGGAGAAAGCTGGGGGAGATGGTGTCAAGGGCTTTCTTAAAGTCCAGGTAGACAACATCCACTAGGCAGGTCACCTGGTCATAGAAGGAGATCAGGCTGGTCAAGCACAAACTTTCTTAATCCTGTGCTGGCTGGAGCTGATCCCTTGGTTTTCATACATATGCCCTGTGAGCGCCCTCAAGATGAAC
>NW_010511130.1:3887-4119 GCF_000687285.1 Phaethon lepturus | reverse complement strand
GGTCTCTTGCCCCCGTAGGCACCTGGAGCAGAAAGAGCAGCAGTGGGAGCGACCGGGCCGCCATCCGCTCTGTCCCGTATTTAAGCGTCCCGGCGGATTCTGCGGAAGAGCCCTGTAGCTCCCGGGAGTGCGGGAGAAGGAAACTGCCCCGGGCCACGCCCCGCACAGACCCCAGAGCCGCTCCCGGGGTTCTGCTGGCGGGCAAGGCTGGCACGCAGGGGGTGGGCGCCTC
>NW_010511130.1:0-3856 GCF_000687285.1 Phaethon lepturus | reverse complement strand
CTGCACAGCAGCGGTCGTCTGCTCAGTCTTGCCATCACAAATTGCAGTTATTGTAGTGACGGTCGCTTTCAGACCTGGTGCCTCGAGGAAGGTTCTCGTCAGTGACCAAAAATTACCTGTATGCAGTTTTTTAAGTATTCCAATTCCAGATAACCTAGGCATCTTAGAGACGTCCCTTGTCTGGGAATTAACTCTACATGGCTATCACTGTAGCCTCTAAATGTTGGAGCACAACAGTCACTTTTTTTTTATAACCACCACATAATATTCTAATAACAGTTTCATCTATTTTAATTGAAAAGGAGAGGGTCATAACTACTTTTGATGCATGGATTTTTATTTTTGCTTCCCAGCATGGCACATCTCTAGCTGACAACTATAAAATAACATCAAATTCTGAATTAAGTATCAACTATAATTTTATCTAGGCTAAAAAAGCTTTGTGGTAACTAACTCTTCTTAAATATTGTGGGAATGAATGTTTGCATTTCAGCTAGGAAAACTGCAAGTTCCAAGGTATTTAAGTGTGGAACCTGAACAACATTTGAAAAACAAATATTGAAAAAGCTCTGTCTATACCCAAATATTAAGATCAGAAGTTCATGTAATACCACTGTTACACCAGAATACACTGTTAACACTCTTGCCTCTGGCTTCTCTCTCTGGTGTGCAAAAGGGATTGCTGTCTCTCCCAAAGTCCCAGCCTTCTGCAGGGTCTCTGGGGAGTGTTTGCTGCAAGCGTTTCTTTCATTTACCATTAGCTGGGTGCACTAGAATTGCTCTTTACTTACGTGATGCACAATTATTTGGGGACCACCAGGGCGTCGCTGGCTTCCAGAATAAAGCATCCACGTCTCGAGATTGCATCTTCACACTGCAGGAGTTTGGCTAGGCCTCTAGGCAACAGCTGGGTGCACCAAAGACAGGGAGTTAATTTCTTTTCTGATCTAAACACTAGCCTTCTTCACCTAAATACTGGAAAAAATTCCAATAGGCAGAAAGCAAGAGGCAGAAGTGCCCAAGTGCAGATGGGAACAGCAGCTGAAGAGAACTGGGCGAACAGTCCATTCCAATAACTCATCCTTCTCCACCTCCACCATTAATTTAATTCCTAACTACCCTCAGCTGCAGTGGATTTGCCATCTTGCAGTCTCAGTTCTCTAGGTTACCAGCTGCACTACAGAAAAGGTAGTCAGGCCACTGTTATGGATTTATGCACGCCAGCCACCGTAAGAGGGTCTGACCCTAGGATCCCGCTGAAAATGCAAAGTCCGAGTGAAGGTTTCTGATTGCTCTTTCATTACTTCTCAAGTTACAGCTCAAGCTGGATGCCACCGGAGCACCCGATCCAAGTCCAATCATTTAATTCTTGTTGGTGGTCTCTTGATTTCTTACTGGTTTTCACCATTGCTGGGCTAGCCTTCTTCTGAAGTTACTTTTTTCTCTTGGAATTGTTTCCGTGGTCCTTATCTTCTTCATTCTGCTTGTATCTGCCGAATTCAGCTAGTTCTGTGTCAGCAGCATTAGTTTAATCAAAAAGTTTACTCTCGGTCAGCTCCCGTGGCATAAGGCTTCAACTACTTTAGCTACTAGTGCTAAATTACTAATGCTAAACGAGATTATTCAGAGAGAAGAATACAGTTAATCACATTTCTTCTGTAAAAGTCCTCCCTTTGTTTTTTTGGGGCATCCCTGCCCATCTATAGTTGGTCTTGTATGAGGACTCTTCGATACCCTTGTACAGATTTCATAAGCATATTCTGTAAACAATTCCAAATACAAGTAAAAACACAGCAGGCTATCAGAAGTATGTTGTGGTTTAGCCCCAGCCAGCAATAAAGCACCACACAGCCACTCCCTCACTCCCTGTCCAAGGTGGGATGGGGAGAGAATCGGGAAAAAAACCTCATGGGTTGAAATAAACACAGTTTAATAGGACAGCAAAAGAAAAGGAAACAACAATGATAACAATAGTAACACTGACAAAGGAATGTATGAGAACAAGTGATGCCCAGCGCAGCAATTGCTCACCACCCGGTGATCGATAGCCTGTCCCCGGTTTCAATCTTCAAGGTAGGATTGACAGAGTCCCGCAGGGTTGATGGTAGTCCATCTAACTGATGTTCTTTTGGCAGTCGTTTAACATGGGAGTGGTGAATCCAGTTATCCTTTTCTGCAGCTTTCACAGCAAAGTAAGAAGTTAATAACATACTATACAGACCCTCCCATTTAGGGTCCAACTTTGTTTTGCGAGAGTGGCCTTTTATCATTACTGTGTCTCCAGACCAGATATCACGTACTTGCATGCCTGCTGGTACTGGTTGAAACCATTAGTATTGCACCCTATTTTCTTGTAGATGTTTTTGCATCCCCAATACAAATCTGGTAACTCATTCATATGCATCTAAGAGGTTGTTCCTAGCAGGGACAAAGGTCACAGGTACAGCTAAATGCCTGTCAAACACTGCTGACAACCCTAGAGGTTGGTGAGGGGTATCTCTGATATTCCATAGCACTATTCCTAAAACTTCAGGTGATTTCAAACCCCCTTGACTCAATTGTGTGTTTAAGTCCTATTCATTCTTTCCACCTGTCCTGACAACTGCGGATGCTATGGAATATGTAGTTGTCACTGTATTCCTAAACTTTTATAAATGTTTTTTAGTACTCCCACTGAAAAACAAGAACCCAGTCCAATTCTGTGATTTCAGGTATTCCGTATCTGGGAATGATTTCCCACAGAAGTGCTTTGACTGCTCCAGCAGTATCAGCCTTCCTGGTGGGAAAAGCTTCTACCCATCCTGAGAGTTGGTCCATGGTTACCAGCAGGTGCTTACATCCACTCATGGGAGGCACATCAGCGTAATCAATTTGCAGTCTTTGGAATGGGAAGTATGCCCGTGGTCATCCTCCAACTTCGTGGAGTTTTGCATCGGAAAACTTCCAACGTGTGGGACAAGAACTCACAATCCTTTTTAGTGCCGTAAGTATTCCTGAAGCTGGCCCCATTCTCAATCTGGTTAACAATGGCCATCATCCCTCCACGTGTTTTATCATGAAACCATCCAGCCAAAGTCATTAAATATTCTCCTGGTAAAATGGGTTTTCCTGCAATCGTACAAATTCCAGTTTCATCTTTCACAGCCTCCCAACTGTCCTGTCAAGCCCATTCTTCCTGAATGACTGCTGCGTGTAATTTGGGCTGGATTACTGGTATCTGGCCAATCATTAGCAGAGGGCATTGTTATAGCGGTACCTTCATGTATAGGTTGGTGGGCAGCAGCTTCATCAGCTTCATCTGCCAATTCATTATTCCCTTCAGGTTTGCTGGTTACTCCTTTGTTCTCATGCACAAATATGGAGTAATCTGTCAATTCCAGTGCCAGAGCAGAAGCTAAAACTCCTCTTATGACTTGGAGGGCCTTTTCTCTCTCGACCTCACTGTATAGGCTCCACTTCCTCTGCCTTGGTAGTTTCTTCCATGGCTCTCCTAGCCCTGATATCTAGGGTCTGCAGTATCCTAATGCACCTAAAAATCCCCACAATTATTTCTTTGTTACCTGTCGAGCCTGGACCTGTTCTGGGTCTACTTATCTTTGTCCTTCTTTTAATATGAATCCTAAATATTTTACTTTCTGCTGACACAGCTGAAGCTTAGGAAGAGATGCAAGATGACGTTTTTCTGCTAAAGCAGTACGTAGACAAATAGTATCTTTCAAGCAATCTTCGTATGTCTTGCTGGCAACTAACAAATCATTTACATATTGTACAAGTATAGAACCTCCAGGTAATAGAATATCTTTCGACTTTTTTCCTTGCCACCCCAGCATGTGATCCTTAAAATAGTTGCAGATGT
>NW_010511129.1:0-1369 GCF_000687285.1 Phaethon lepturus | reverse complement strand
GTCTCTGAGTCGGTGGTCGCGATCTCCCCCTGCCGGAATTACCTTTCCTACAAAGTTCACTTAAGCTTGGCAACACTCAATAGGCTTTCACGGGCTGTTGGCCCAATATGCAATCATTCACCCCACAGTCCTTTGTTTTAAGACAGGACTATAGAATGAATAATTACCTACCCACCAGACCACAGAACTGACCAAGGTGTTCCTTCTTTCTAACTACTTGTTATTAGAACAAAACATAATACCATGATCACAATGTTACACTTAATTCCTTGATAATTAAATGAAGATGGGAAGGGTCAGGTGAGTCCTCAAGCAGCACTGCTGGTGCATAACACTGATGCGTAACCTATTCCTATAGTTACGTCTTTTATTACTATCTTATTTTCTAATTATCGTTTGATTCCCCCATCACCTTGGTTACAATGGTGCCCACTGACTCAGAGATCACCCACTCCAGAAACCCTTTGACCGAAAAGATCAAGGAAGTAAATTCTTAGAAAGTTATAGTGAGCATGCGTAGTCATTTACATGTTAGGCGAAGAATTTGTAACAAATCATTGTATAGAGGATAATGAATATGTATCTCTGTATCTATAAAAGAATGTTTCTTAGACTGATTGAATGAACACGATTTGAAAAACTGTTCCCCTTGTTCCCGGTGCCGTGAATAAAGAATGCCTGCCTTTTAACACTACATTGGTGTTACGAGGTTTATTCCCGATTTCTGTGACAAGGAGCCCAAAACTGAACACAGGGCCCACAACTACATGAGATGCAGCCTCACCAGTGCTGAGTACAGGGGGACCGTCACTTTCCTAGTGCTTCTGACCATACTGTTGCAAAGAAAGTTGTTGATATGTAAATATCTGCTTAGGAGGGGGACATGTTAACTGCTGCAATCAAGTTTGCTGATGCAATCAAAGTTGCTGATACCTGAACAAGAGATAAAGAGAACAATTCCTTTGGGCCCGCAGCCACCAGAGACCACCCAAGGGACCCCCCCCAGGATAATGTGGAGTATGTGTGAAAGGGAGGGAGATTATGTAAATGACTTCTGGGAAATAATCAACATAAGACTACTTTTTCCAGCAAATATAAAGAATATGTGAATCACGACATGTATAAAAATGCCTGCCTCCCAGGATCCCCCACCCACCTGGCACCAAATGCCTGCTCTTTAATACTACATTGTTGTTAAAGAGTTCTTCTCCTGACTTTTCAGTAACAATACTATTTCTGATACAGGCCAGGATGCTGTTGGCCTTCTTGGCCACCTGGACACACTGCCAGATCATATTCAGCTGGTTGTCAACCAACACTCCCAAGTCCTTTTCCACTAGGCAGCTTTCCAGGCACTCTTCCCCAAGCC
>NW_010511128.1:0-28907 GCF_000687285.1 Phaethon lepturus | reverse complement strand
AGGAAGGAGTAAGGCCCTAAAAAGCAGCAGTTACCAATTTTGAGAAAAGCCTTCCTCCTCAGACCCACCAGTCCAGACTGATACACGGTGCTCCAGCCTTTGATGACCTTCATAACGTGGCAAGGCACTCATGATTTATATCCTTTGATATTCAACCAGAGTTTACAAAAAAACCTGCAAGAAGTCTATTCCATCTTATAAACAAAGTCCTAGACAAACTGGTAACTGCACTCAGTTTAGTTTATTAAGAACAAATTTATTTGCAACCCCTTAATTCCACTTGAAGGCTTATTAAGCAAAACTTACAGGCTGTTTTCTTCTTATTGACAAGTCCCACCTTGAGAATCTACTTCTGTAACAGCCCTATTCTTTGCCATACCAAGTTATAAAAGATAAACTACTAGCCATGCAGAAGCAAGACTGAGTGCTCTATTACCTCCTGCAGTAGCTTGCTCCCAAAAGCAAGGCAGAAAACTCTGACATTTGGAGCTACAAGGTCCAATATTCAAATGCTATAGGAATGCAAAGGAGAAAATGTGGCATCAAGGGAATCAAAAAAGGTCTTAATTGATTCCACCTTCAGCTTTCTCACAAGTCTGACCAACAAGCAAATAGCCCCTATCCCCACATACACTGAACACAGAGCTGCTTCACCCTAGGAGACTTCCATGTTAAAAACTGTACGCAACTGTTCAGTTTTTCTGGACAGTGCAAAATACCATTCCATCAGCAGCTGAAGTTCCCCAGAATTTCTGGGACCAAGGCAAATGATCTTCAGGCCATGTGTGCAGAACGTTGTTAAAAAACAAATTCACGCAGGACCAGATGCTCCACCTGCCAAGTAAGTTTTGGGTAAGCTTCGTTTTGTGGTTGGGTTTTAATTTTCTTCAGGCGTAGGGGATGTTAACAGGTCTACCTTCAACTTCTAACGGTGAGATTAGAGGTGGCTCGGCTGAGATGCCAAGACAGAATGAGCTGCAGCAGGGGTGCGTGTTTTATACCGCACTAGTTGTGACAGCAGCACGCACCAGACGAGTGATGGTGAAGCGACAATTATGAGAAACCTCAATGAATTTCTGAAAACTGCAAGTTACAAATTAGGAACACCCAGAATGTCATGAAAGACTATTGAACTCTCCTCCAGCAGGCTACCAAAGCAACCAAGAATTTAGCCATGTTTAAGTACTTTGCATAGGGTTACCCACATGAATTTACGACAAGTTTAGAAGAAATGTTAAACCTCGTGTTTCAAAATCCAAAACAACCTCCAACCAACATGAATGAAACCTACCACAAAGAGCCAATCCTCCTCCTTAGTTTTTAGACTTTCTTTTAAAGCACACAAAAGTGGCTAAAAGAACAGAGTTATGTGGTCCAGCCTAACTCCCTCTGTGCAGTAGGATTATCGACATGTAGAGAAAGAGCAGGACGGAGTTTTGGATTTGGAGAAATAAAGCAAGTGGCATTTTCTGTGATTTGGCTGTACTATGAGCAACTTGTCACCCACATGAAGATTTTATATTCAAATTCTCAAAAGGCGCTTACTTTTACCTATTAACGTACACCTCACTTCCTGCTCTTCCTAAAACCTGCTTTAATAAATTATATTCCAATCACATCAAAAAAGGACTTCAGATTTCCTCCTCCCAGGCCATGAACTTAACTATATCTGTAACTGAGGCAATCACAGCAAGGGCCTCAAAACCGAAGTCCTGGGATATATGTAAACATAGAGACTTCTTTTCAAAAAAAGTTTCTTGTATACCACACACACATTATGTACATACACACTCCAACATGCTTAGACTTCTCTCAAGGCTTTCACAACTCACTATAAATCCATACAAATTATTCACAATTCCCTGTAGCTTAAAAAACACAAACAGCTAAAAAAAGGAGTGTACATCAACACGTGAAAGAGAACACAAGACCATTTTTACTTCAGAACAGTCAGATTCTGCTACTGTTTTGTAAACGTACTGGCAATCACATTTATTTGTGAGTCAGGGTTTCCGCAGTCTGTTCCTGATCCCAGAGCTACCTGAATTATCCTTCAGTGCATCTCAGCTTTTTGTTGGCCTATTTACACATCTTAATGTGGCCACAGTACTTCAACTCGTTAATTTGCTAATGATTAACACAATCCTGCAAAAGAGCTGAGCATTTCTGATTCTTTATAAAAAAGCTATACAGAATGCAGTATTAATTTAGTCTCATTTAGATACAGAAAGATTCATCATTTCCTTCTGCAAGTGCACGATGCTTTCTACTACACCGAGGCAGCGAGCAAGAAATCAAAATAATGAGTTCACAGCCACATTTCTGGTTTTCAGACAGACTGAAATTCCATAAACTGAAAGAATAAACTGCCATCTTGAGCAATTAAGCAGCATTTCCTATCCAGGAAAGTATATTCTCCTTTGGTGTCACTAACCATTGCACTGATTTCAAACAACTCAGCTGCTCTTAAAAAAAAAAAAAAATCCTCTTTCTTGCTGGCAAGGTGAATTACTGGAAAGCTCTTTCCTTGTCAAGGACAATGCGGGTTTGTATCAAGCAGACGTGGCAGGTTTGCCACTGCTACACGACTCCTCCTTGTCGTTAACGCAAACAGGGGAGTCCCTGGATCGCAGCACCGGGAGCAAGGGGCTGGATGGGGAGAAGCAGCCCCCACGGACAAGCTGGGAAGATGACCCTAACGCTGCACCACCCGGGGAGAGGACAGATGGCAGCCCAGGGGGAATGTCCCCTTCTTACTGCAGGCGTGTTTTTCGGCTCTTCTCCCTCCCTAAACAAAGCCCCACGAACTGTACCTCTGCAAACTAATAACCCCATCAGGTTTTTACAGCCTCAGGAACCCAACGCCAGCAGCTCTGTTCGATCCATTTCTCTGCCGGAGCTTCGGGCGATGCAGTCCCTCGTGGGCAGGTGCCTGTATCGCAACGTGAGCCATGATTCCCGTCGCCAGACTCGGCAGACACCCGGTTCTGCGGTCTACAGAGCGGGAGGAGAGCGAGATGCTCTTCTGTAAGATCTACAGAAGATTAGAAAATAGAGGGTGCAAGGTGGAAAAAGATACCACAGAAACAAGAACTGGTGAGAAAACACCAAGAACTGAATTGTTTTAGGCTAAAAGAGATGGTTATATCTAACTGCACTCTCTCATTTCACCCGTATTTCCCAGAGCCAAATCAAACCGCTCCATTTGCACCACCGCCATCGCTCTGAAAGTGGTTCATGTCACACACACCGTTGGCTGCTCCACCAGAAATTTCTTTTTCTTGGATAGATTTTTCCCAGCCCTTTCAATCAGGTTCAGCCAAGACACACACTCTACTTCAGGACTTTTGAAAAGGACTAGATAATGTTTACTTCATGCCAAGACACCAGGCATGCAACAGAAAAAGTCTCTGTAGAGAAAAGCAAGCCAGTTTCCACCTTCTGAGCAAACTCCTGCAGTCCAAGTACCACATTTTTGGAAGGATCTCATGCTCAGACTAATTTTATTCGCATCCTGCGTGAAGCCTGCAAAAAGTATCCAGCAATTTAATAAAGAGTTGGAAGGAGAGAAAAGAGAGATGAATATTGGTCTGTTTCTTTAATTTGGATCCTTTGCAGTCAACAGTATGTTATTTAATATCGGGCTCTGATTTGCAAGAATAGATTCTTCTAGAAGATAGGATATTTTTAGAAGATGTTTTGATTGGCAGCATCGAAACATCTCATACAAGAGGCAGAGCTTCCATCATTACCCCAACCCTCCTCAGTTTCTCAAAAAATCATGAGATCAATCTCCTCAGGTTTTTGTAAAAAAACGCTTTTACTTCAGGAGAGTGTTCTTATTCTTTTTTTTGGGGAGTGTGCGTGTGTGTTTGTGTCTGTGTGTGTACGGAGCATTACTCACCTCACAGTCACTACTTTCCAGGAGTTAGGGTTTTCCACAGAAGTAAATACTAGGGGTTTTTGTTTTGTTTTTTACTTATGAGCAAAAAGCAAAGCATGTCACATTCACATGTCTAGAAGCCAGGACAAGAGCCAAGAAAACCTGAGCTGTGGCAACTTCCAGTCAAGCAATCCATGAGCAAAGGCAACAAGTGAAAATAGTCTGTAGTACAATGTCATCTTCAGACCTTAACGTTTGATAAAATTTTTAAAAGATTCACACAAAGCGAAGAACAGAACACAGATTCTCAACCTACTGCGATTCCTAAAATCTGCTGCAAACAATGTTGTCAGGCTGACAGCAGATTCAACAACCCAAGCTCTGATGCATGATCACGCGACGAACAGGACCATTCCCCATCGCAGCGCATTATACTGGGCTGAACCTGAGACTTCGCCGCTTTAGGACAACACTCTTCTGACTCATGTCAACATTATTTGCACATGTCAGAAGAAAGCATAAAACACATGGTACATTTTCAAATGCATTCAAAAACTTTGAAGCCAAGCATTTCACAACAAAAGCCAACACAAAAGTAATTGTATCAGAAACAAAGAGCCATCGCTGCAAGTCGATTACTACATAGCCTCAAAGGGTCCAAAGGGCCAAGCGGGCTGAACAGCCAAACTATTACGCATTTTCACTTCCCCAGACCTAGAGGATTCCCAGCTCTGGAAGAGATATGACAAATTTTTTTTCATTAACATAGCTGGAACAAGCCGTGGTAAGAACCAGAACCATAATGCAGCCATTGTACTTCAGTACTGTCATCTCGCTCAAAGGGCAAGGAAGTTCACGGCAAGCGCTAGAGACGATGGGATATTTTAACCTAAAAAAAAAACAAAGCAAAAACAAAACGGACAAACCTTAGCACAAAGGGAAAACATCCCTCTGAAATCATTGGAAATCATTGTACAATCTCTTGCAATAAATGCCAGGACTTTAAAAGTGATACTAGTCAGCACTAAGCTAACAGGCAACTACAATGATGAAAAAAAAGGGAGATTTTTTGCATGTTTTTTTACAGTCTCCAAAACATTTCTGTGAAGTGAGAGATGACACTTTGCTGTTCAGATCTCTGCCCTAATGTGTGTCAAAAATTGATCAGAGGTACAATGGAGATGATTAATCCTTGAGGAAGTCGGGCAGCTGCTGTTCTTCGCAGCAGAGGAGGAGGAGGAGGAGGAGGAGGAGGAGGAGGGGTGCTACCTATTTGCTCCACTGCATTATGAGAGACAACAGCATAAGCCGTGGTTAAGTAGATAATCACAAATTCTCAGAACCTCCTTTATCTCGCCAAGCATCAGCTAAACAAATAAAGCAAAATGCTTTTGGACAAGTTACTCTCAGAAATGAAGTGAAACACATGAGAGTTCCATTACTTCAATTAATACACCCATTTGTACCAGGTCAGCAATTCTCAAGGGCAGCAAGGACAGGCATACACACATCCCAGTATTTCTGATCTGACCAAAATCCCCAATCGCTGGGCAACAAACACCCAACTCGCTTTGAAACTCCAGTCAATCTCTATAGGACCAGAGGGGGAAAAAAAATTTAGACAAGAAAGGCCTTCACCGGATATGGATTCTTCAAAATTTTCTTTTCAGTCTCTCAAACTGGAAGGAACATTACAGTTTTCTCCCAGGCCTAATAGATTTAAGTGAAAACAAGTATTTCTCCAGTAAGACTACTACAGCAAGACCCAGCACAGGAAGATTACTTCATGTACTAGTTTGACTAGCAGCAAAATTCAAACACCTACACCAGAGGAAGAAAAAAAGATAAAATCCTACTAGAAAGCTCCAAGGGAGGGGGAATTTCAATTATATAAGGCAAACATTTAAAGCAGACAAGTGCTCTGGATGCAGATGGTTGTTAACAAGCAGACAAGAACTAGATGAAAGCGATTCTGGGGAATGCTGCAACATCAGAGCAAAACAATGACGAGAGGATTCCTACGGCAGATTCACCAGGTAGCACTGAGCTACAGCACTCAATAGTGGGGACTACCTTCTTACCCTACGAGAGACTGCGGAGGTTACCTCCCCGACGCTGAAGGCTTACGGTCATCACTTGCTCCAAGCATCAAAACTAAAAGCTTCTGGGAATTTATGACCAAAGCCCCCACAGACATGACAACAATGAAGGAAAAAAAAAAACCAAAACCACCACAATTTTCCACGCATCTTATCCTCTCTAGGAGTTGCATCACTGAGAACCAAGAATTTTTCGGATACCATTTTTTTAAGGAAAAGGATAGAAAAAGGAAGGAACAAAGAAGAAAAGGGGGTACAAGACAACTAGAGTTCCCGTGCACCCCAACCACCAGCCTGAGTAGTGGGCAAACCTTGGTCAAGAAGAAACTCTGCTGCAGAAATTACCCAAGGACATGA
Organism: Phaethon lepturus; assembly: GCF_000687285.1. Lineage (NCBI taxonomy): Eukaryota > Metazoa > Chordata > Aves > Phaethontiformes > Phaethontidae > Phaethon > Phaethon lepturus. The sequence continues at coordinate 22,568 of NW_010511128.1, read as the reverse complement.
AGTGGAGGAGATGGCAAACATGCAACTACTGCTCATGGGGGAGAGAGAAAGAGCAGAGAAATTCATATGCAAACTGAGAATTCAAGCAAACACAGTTGATAATTTTCACTAGTCTTCATACAGCCGCCAAAGGTTTCATTAAGTCACTTTTCCTTTAATTTATCATAGAAGAGTGCCTTCTCCTAGCACACAAATTCACTTGCTCAAGTACAAGAAAACATAGGTAAAATAAGCAACTCAATTTGCAGAGCAGATAATCTGATTAGGGCTTACCTGTACCCAGCCTGAAGAGGCATTTGGTTTCACGAGTTTAACATAACCAAAGCATGCCTGGTAACAGCAGGCTAAGGGGGTAAAAAAAGGCAGATCTGTGCCATGACAACTAGGATGGGTTACGAAAGCTTTCTCTCTACAGCAGATACTATTTTGAAAATAAATACTACCTCAACAGCCAGCACACAGGAGAATTAGCTGCAAAAATAACTAGAACTCCTTTTATTAAAAAGACATGGACATTAATGCAAGAGGAGAACTAATGCAGGAGTGAGAGGAGGGGCACTAGGGCACGTTTGACAAGTCAAAGATTTACACAAAAGAGTGAACAAGTACAGAACCTCTGTAACTCGAGACAGATGTCATTTCAGTCTTTTAGTAAGAATTCAAAGAACAGATCATGTTCAGAGAAAAGCAGCTGGAAAAAAAAACAAACCCAAAGTTACACACTTTGTAAGCCAGTTTAAGATCTAATACACAAGACCCCCATCAAAGCCTTCAGGTAAGATGGTACAAGTACCACTTATTAAAAATAGGTTTAAATAACCAAGAGTGAAGTTGTTTTGGGCTTCTGGCCCATTTCCAGAGGCAGGGAGAAGGGGATGGTGGGGGGAGTGAGCAAGGGCTGAATGTGGAAAGCTGTCTTTAGGCACAATGTGAATCATTACACTGAAGATTTTTAAGTGGCTGGCTACTACTCAAACAGATTTCTTTTATTTAAAACAGTAAGGTTTTGACCAATATATGAACAACAAACCTTTGAGAAGCCATTAGATGACACTCAGGTGTGTATATTATGATGAAAATACTGGAAAATTAATCTGTGTCAATTTAATCTGCCTTGACATAGGAAAAGTGGCTAATGTGGCTGTTTCTTCAAATTATTTTCTGCTGTCTCAATATAAACAGCATCTCCCCTCTGACTTTCAGAAATTCCTGCAAATGGCAAGAGAGCTACCTACAACATAGAAGCAGCACAGAGAGAATAATTTTCTTGTTTTAGTCTGAGACACTAAAAAGCCAGTGTCACAAAATGTTGCATACATGGAGCAAGAGCCCTGCAAGTGTTCTGCATTCAAAATGCAGATCCACAGAAGGCTAATTGTCTCTTTTTTTTTTTAATAGCCAGCACTGGAATAGCAGAAATCACATGGAGAAGGGCTCCAATTCACAGAAAAATAGGCAGATTTAGCTGGTGTAACTTTTATTCATGCTACTGTCCCAGCCTAGGAACGGTAATGACCGCTAAACAGAAATATTCTCCCCTTGGCCACTGGGATGTGAGCCTCCAGTCGAGAAAAAAGCCACTAGGAACATTGAGAGCCATTACCTCTTCACATCAAACCACCCAGATCAGGAATTGGGACCACAGGAGTTAAATTTTGCCAGAAGCTGCCAAAGCCGTGCCGAGCCAAGATCACCGAGCACCAAAGCACGCTCAAAAGCCGCCCGTCTCTTGCTCAGCTCTCACCTCTGGATCAGACCCCGCTCCGTCTGCGGACACAGAGGGGGACTCTTCTTCTCCTCTGTGCTGACACCCACAGCACCCAGGGCAGGACAGGACCTTAACTGATGGCAATGGGCCCTGCAGGTGAACAAGCAGCACTTGTTCAACAAGCAGCTGCAGAGCTCCTGCACCGTATCTTCTCAAGAGGGTGCAGGAAAAGTACACAAGGCATGCACAGGCCACCAGCGACTGCCGCACCCTCCTCCGAACACATTAACCTCCTTCCCAAGCACTTTTAAGGCCAGTCACTGCGGGTGACAGCACACACAGTGCGTTTGCCACTCAGAATGCAGATGCAAATAAAAAAATGAAAGCCAGGGTGCAAAGCACTGAGTTTGTTTATGATTTGATATCTGTTCCTGCAACGCAACGTATCTTTACTCAGCATAACGTAGTGTGAACTGACTTCCACAGGCACATACAGCTCCTGTGAGTGACTCCACTCACCCCACCAGATTGCTCAGTGCCTGCAAGCACATGGAGGAGAAGGAGCAGCGGCATTTGCAACATCCAGAGAGCCAGAGACGAGCCAGGACTGCACGCTGCTGCACTAAAAGCGGGTGTCCTCTCCAAAGTTAAACGGTCAGAAGAAACGCGTTAACTCCGAGTCAGCTTCTGATGCAGACAGAAGACAAGGGCAGGGCAGAACAGGCCGTCACTCTGCCCAAGCTTCACAATTACGACAGAGAAAAATCAGAAAGCGGCCGCGCAGAGCCCGGCAAGGAGCCGTTTGTAACCTCTGGCCAGCAGTCAGCCGCATCCAGCGAGCACTAACCATCGCAGGGACCGGCTCACGGCAGCTTCCCGGCCATAAGCGATCGGGGCAAGGCCAGAAGCTCAGAAGACTTAATACCTAACTTAATAATAGAAAGATTAAATATCTAACTTGATAACAGAAAACCACAGATAAGATACACGGAAGTGAGACATTCGTGCACCGATGTTTAAGCTAATCTGGAAAGTAGGAATTTCTTGATGGTTCCTACAAGTGATTTAATTGCAAAGCCATCTAAACCACAGCGCCTTTTACAGCCCTCCGCTGCCTCTGGTCACCTAACTGGGGGGAAATACAGGGCTAGGTGGATGGCTGCTGACCCACAACTCAAACTTGCACCCACTTAAGTACATGCACACAAACATCCCTCGCTAAACCCTTTTTCTCCAAGAAACCATTTTTGTGCTTTTTGACTGTTGCATCTACATAAAATCCCTTTGCTTCTTACTCAAGAGTAGATTGGATTTGATAATGCAACGTTAACGTCACCAGCCCTGAAACAGCAAAAGCTCAATACCGGTCATTAAGTAGGAGCCACCAGGGAATTCACCGAATGCAGATTGCTTGTAAAGCTGTAGGAGCTACTCTGCTACAAAGACTTCTAAATGGACACTGCCAGTTTTTAACCCAACTAAGCTTACAGGGACCCCCATGAACACAAACGGGGGAGCAGCTCCAAACATTTAGCCAAATATCACAGAAGGAGATGAGCTCCAACTACACGCAGGCTGGGATGAAAAGTACTTCTGAGAGAAAATATTTTTTACCTGAACCTGGAGAATGAGTGACAGCAGAATATTTCCAAAGTTTTACCTCTAGTATCCAAGAAGAAAGACTTTGTGGCAAACATTCCCAAGATGACTGAAATTCTCTTATTGTCTTGGCCAGCATAAAAGTTCAATTTACAGATGGTTACTCACTCCGGACAGTGCATCAAATCACTTTCCTCTACCTTAGCATCAATTTTTCTGCTCCCAACAGAAAATACAATGAGACTTCCCTCCAACTCACATTGCCTTCTATTAATATTTTAAAGTCCTCCCTTATACAAATAAAATCCCTGCAACATTTCTTACAACATCGTTATGTGTTACTATGGAAACTGCTAAAATGTCACAAATACAAAAGCCTAAAGCTCTGCTGCATAAGGAGTACCCTGCTCCTCCTTATTTCCCCTCTTTTGGTAGTTTGATGACCAATTGTCCTGAGCCTAATAAAAAATAGTCCCCATTACAGTGGGAGGTGGTTTGTTGGTTTTGTTTGGTTTGTGGGTTTTTTTTCTTTGCATTGCTTTAATTTACTGAATTAATTATTAAGCAAGCAGTCAAATGAAGTCACATTTCACAAATCTACTCCATCAGGAGGCACTTTTTAAGAAGCAAAACGATACTCGAGACTACCTGACAAACTCATTGCTGTACAGTCCTGCAAGGAAACACCTGAAACAGCGAGATCTGTGTCAAACAACTGCCCCTTCCTCCCACTCCTGACTGTTCCACTATGTAAGTGAGAGACAACTCAAAATTATGTATTTTACACAGTAAGGATGCCCTTCCTCCCACTCCTGACTGTTCCACTATGTGAGAGACAACTCAAAATTACGTATTTTACACAGTAAGGATGTATGTATTTAATAGTTAAAGCTGTAACTCTTTAAAACAGGCTAAATATCTTTGAGAATTAAACACTTCTGGAAAGAGCACGGTTATGCTCATTCATAAGACAGCACAAATTAATCCGCTTTGGAAGCGTCATGAGATGTGCCAGCCGAACGCTGCCACCACTATCACAGAGAACATCTCGTTTTGCAGTTAAGACATCATGGTTGCACATGAGCACCAGGGAGACAACAACCATCTGCCAAGGTGTTCACCTTCACTAACCTGACGGCTTACAACTAAGAGAAGAGCTTTAAATACATCACCGTGATGACCTCCCTGCTTGGGCACAATAACCAGCCACGGACAACTGCTGTAACAACAAGAAGTCGGAGGTTGGTTTTGGGGACAGGCAGGTAACCTTCAACTTCACCAATTTGCAGCAAAATTTTTGAGACACCCCATCCTCATAACAAAACCAGTGAATTTAAGCTCTCAACAGCACAACTCTCTGGCTGTCCCCTTTTAAATACTCTCTTTCACCAAAGTATTAATCACACCACCCTACTGCTGATGTGATGCAATTTAATGAAAAAGCATGGTCTACGTGGAAATCCCAGGCACCATTAACCAAATCCTTAACTCGGCATGCCCGTGCCAGGTACCCTTCCCTGTAAATAGCTTGTTCAGTGCTGAGGTCAAAGCTGGAGCAGGCATTCCAGAAAGTAACCTTATCACACAGGTCAGAGAAGGGGAGGGGGAGAGAGCTGGGTGTTACTTAAGCAAACCATGTCATTACATCAGAGACCAGCACATCAGCAAGCCTTTCAAATGCAGAGAGCAACAACCAGAGGACGTTAGAGACAGCTCCGAGCACAGCAGAGAATCGAACCATCCCCAGTTCCCATCTGGCTCCAGAGGCATGAAGGGCCTCAACTGCAACAGACTCGCCTGCAATTCAAGTTACTCTTCCCACTTCCCAGCTGAATTACTAGTCAATACACAGGCCTCCACTTATTTGTATTTTTAAGTCCTTCCTTTCATTCAGAAATCCAGCAAGTAAAACCTAAGTCAATTTTTTAAGTTCTCTTCTACCTACAGCGTTTTATCCAAGGATGGCCCAGCAAAGCCATCCAGCTCTCCATGCCTTTGAAACGAGACACTTGCAAATCGCACCATGTCCAGGGTGTGCCCAAAACACGCTCCGTGGAAAAATCTGTTGGGGTAGTGCCAGTTTAGCAAGGAAAACATTCTCCCCCAGCTGGAAGCCTAGCGCAGCACTGCTGCCGAGCTAGTGCAACCAGAACGTATCTGCCGGAGGAGAGAACAAAGGGGGGGAAGCCTATGTTACTGCATAATGAAAACCAAAATCTTTCAGGAAGAAAAGCACGTCTGTGAAGTAGGCTTTTACAATCTCTTTAAGGAAGTCCACGTTTGCCATTGCTCCAGTTTTAATCTTAGCCATATAGTCATTTTTTGTCTTGTGTCAGTATTGGCAAGAATAAAAACGCGGCGCTCAACTGTAGCCGCTTACAGATGCTGGTGTAATGCAATACTAAAATACTAAAGTCTTTTCCCCATCCCCCACACCGGTATATAAGACTTCAATATTAGAGATCAGCTCTAAATGGGGCCCCTTTCCCTTGCTCAAACACTAACTGCAGTTTCACATGAGACTGTAGGAGAGCAGAGGAGTTACCACACCAGGTCTTTAATGCCGGTTCAAATTCACAAATTCCACAAACATTTTTTGCTGCTGCTTCAGATGCTGTGACAGGCTTTTTCCAATGAAAGTAAAGTAAATATTTATGCAATCCTATCCCAAGTGTCACCCACAAGTCCTAACAAATCTGAACTAGAGCCCGTTCTTACTCGCTGCCCCACTGGGTAAGGGCTATAGAGACAAAGCGTAGTTTATTGGCAGTGCCAGACACCAAATCATTTCCAGTCCTCCACATTATCTTTCGTACACACAGCCCAAGAAACAGGCAGAAAAGATCCGACTCTAACCAGAACAACGCAAAACCCTGCAAGAGCACTAAAGACACCTGCGAGAAAGATGCTTTGTCTGCATTCGACACCCCACACACCAAATTCAAATGCTTTCCTGCGGCACCTGACTCGCAGACATGACCCAACACCGAGTGCTGGTCTCCTTCTGCTCCCCCCAAAACAACTGTAACTTCAGCCCAGGAAGATAAATTTAAACCAATGCATCAAACTCCTTCTAGGATGAGAGCCAGCAACACTGCCTTAACAGAGTTCTGTGGATGGCAACACCAGCACCCATGCTGAAAACACCTAATCTCCCATCCGTACTCCCGTGAGGTCTGCACGAGGATCAAGGCTCAGAGAGAAGTCAGAAACAACTTATTAGACATCCATTGTACCAATAAAAGGTGTAGTATGACCATAATTTCTTGGAAAAATAACTGACTCGTTCTTCTTACGATCTCTCTCAAGCAGTGTTCTCGTTTGCCCTCTTTTCTTAAAAGCAAGCAGGACTTGCAGAGTGTCCTACTTACTCTGGATACCTGATTAAGCATTTTTGAACAATGAACTGCTCTGCTCTTCTGCTTTCAAATGCAAAGCAAGAACATGTTCGGGATTTGCTCTCTCTCCCTCTTCCCAACTGAAAGATGCTTGAGGGACATCTCTCTTGACCAACATACTGCTGCTGTGTAGCACGTGGATTACAAGCAATTCAGGTATGACATACATTAAGTTTTCATAAAGAGCTGAAAACTGGAAGGTTAGGCACCATGCCCTCGTCGTTACCTGCACTCACAGCTAGAAGTTGAGAACAAGAAAAACATCACAAAAAGCCAAGCAGGTAACTAAGTCATAAAGAGTAGAGACAGATTTTTAGGATTGCTCTGCATAAATCAGAGTTAGTGAAACGTGCGTGTGACCAGTAGGAAAAGCTTCCTCAGGACCCCACGGCATGGGATTTGCCATCTGAATTACAGCTCCGTGAAGCAGCAGATTTGAGAAATGCTATTTAATAGCCCTTGAGATACAGGCTTCCTTATCATGCTCCCGCTTGGAAAATATAATTAAGGGAGAAAAATCAGAATTTCCAAATCCTGTTTCTCAGCCAACCGATGCACCAACTGCAAGTACCCCTCAAACAAGCACTGACACAAGTACCACACGCATCCCTCTCCAACACAGGACTTTGAAATTAGTGCTGACAAAAGCACATGTTAGTGAGAAATCTTCATTCCTACTTCAAGTCCAGCAATTCTGAAATCCAGGCAGCGTGATGTGACACAGCGCAGGGAGGAGTCAACACATGGGCTCCAAGGCTGTGAAATGATTCACTGCAACACCGAAGTGCAGAAGGTGCTCAGATTTCCCACCAGTAAATGGGCTAATTAAAGTCTGCTTAGGCATCATGGCCATAGGCATCGTAACAACCACAACTGAACACACTGCAGGCACTGCCTGACCCTCGTAAAAGGTGGTGTGAGAAGTTAAGTCGCTAGGAACTTCAGTCCACTCTCAGCAGCTTGATGTAACCACCGTCAAAAAAGTGACTTCCCAGATAGGAAACCTGATCTAATAGGTAAGTTCCAATTCAGTATTTTTTTCCGCTACCTTTTCAGAAATTTTCTCCATGGTACACAGACTGAAGTTGAGGATTGCAGACACTGTATCACATACCACTCACAAGCTAATGACTATGTTGCTGCTCAACACAGGTAACTTATCAGACAAAAATAATTGACAAATTCTGAGGAAACAAGTCTGCAGTCAAAGACAACCAAAGATTCCGACCAGCCTGAGAAAAGCAACTACTATAAAGACACACAAACCACATGAACTATTTGCTACTTACATGTATTAGTACAGGGCCACAGAAGCACCAGGACTTTGATTACTTGCTAAACCATCACTCGGCCACACAAGCCAGAGCTCAGCCAGCTGCCCTCCAGCACTGGGAGGAATTCACATGCCCTGCTCCGAGCGACCTTTCACAAACAGCAGTTCCTGATCCTACCACGCTGACAACAGCATTTGGGCTCTTTCAAAGTAGCACAGGTTTCGCAGTCGCAGATGGCTGCTGCCTACAGTCACACCCAGCCGAAGATGTTCAGTATGATTCTCTAGAGAGGAGGCTCCAACCTGCCTTCATCACCACCAAGCAGAGGCAAAGCTTCTCTAGCTCCTAGCTCTGCCACGGCACGTGCTTTTGAAGTGACACGTAAGAGGATCTTAGCTGCGAAGTGAGCAGTTTTAAATTATGAATCTGAGAGCAAATTAAATGCAATGGAGTGGTCCTCGATCCACATAAACCTAAGAATGCATCATGAAGCAACCCTGTCTGCATGCGTTTTCTTTCCCCATCAGCTGCGTAAGAATCGAGAGCACCTTGTTAAACCAAGCCCACAGCTGGCAGGGCTTCCCAAAGGTGTAACGAATACCTCCCTGCTTTGTTTATGCATTACACGATGGCCTGGTTATGCGCCCGAATGACAGCACCTTCCTGGGCAGCAGGCCTATGAGTGTCTTAAAAGGACCTACCAAGTTCTGAGAGATCCCTAACGCTACTGGAAAGATGCAATTCCTCAGGGAGATGCTGCTCTATAGCCAAGATCAGGTGGGCCACAACAGTACAAATGCTTCGAAGGCTGTCCTTGACCGGATACTGATTCTGGAATGCCACCATGCCAGAAAAACTCAAAGGTCAGCTCTTATCTAAGCATGCTGTAAACATGTCTTTGTTTCTTTTGCATGCTTCTACTTGAATCCCAGAGGCAGTCGGTGACACAGCCACTTACTGCAAGCAAGCTACAAGACGCACAAGTCTGTAGCATAACTCTCACTAAAGATCTAGAAGCGAGCAAGCAGTTTCCTGGGGGAAGGCAGGGGCACCCAGCAACAATACATAGCCAAGGGATGCTGACTGAGGGATGGGACAGAAGCTTGTCCACTCATCAAGATATTCCGTCTCACTACTGAAATTAAAATTACCAGGGTAAAAGTCCTCCCTCTAATAAGTAAACTCAGCAAGCTGCAAAATCCAGCCATACTTGAGCAACGCTGCAAAAAGCCTTCGCTGTTCTGTGCTCACACAGATGTAAAACAATGGTTCTGTACAATACGCTGGCCCAAGGCAGCTTCCCAGTGGAAAAGTCAGCTCTTCCCCTTCCTGTCTCTTAGCACTACTTTGAAAAGAATGATATTTAGAAGTACGCTCAGATGCTTGTACCAGCTCTTAAGGTTGACTTCAGGAGTTTCGCTAACAAGCACAAATGAGCGTTCAGCCTCAACTTCAGTAATGCCAGAGCTTGTGAGACCCAATGTCAAAGCACTCATGCCAACAGGACATGTTCCCAGTCAATGCTAGTAAGACTAATTACTAAATACCCACAGGCATAAACTTTAAACTACGTTTGGTGGGCCTGGCCTAGATGCCAGGACACACACACACCAGCTTCTGAACCTACAGATTATAGAAGAATAATTCACTTTATTAGCTTTAAAATTTTTGGCTCTTTCAAGAGTACTCAGGAGGTTGGGGAACGCAAAGGCATGACTAACACAAAGGGCAGAAAAGTCAGCAAAGAATTTCACGCATCATGTCTCTGAATACCGCACTTCCTCCTGGGATTAAGATGAGTGGCAAAGAAATTTCACTTTGCTAGACAACACATGACTCTACAAAACCCACAATATGGGAAATTTAATATTACTTTGGACAGAATTTTAATCAAATGTCTCCTCCAATAACAATTACAATATTTATAAATGCAATTTTATTACTAATCCCAACAGTAAGTTTGTGGACATTATAAAACAGGAATAAAGTTATTATACTCTCTTCTCTAACAGCGCAAGAACGCCTTTATGTCCAGCCAGCAGGGATCACGTGCTCAGCTACTAGATTTGCGCTGGGAGAAAGCCGAACTCATGCCACGTTTAAGACTTCACATACAGAAATTCATCCTATGCTAACATCCCAAAACATGATGTGACATTTAGCTGGAATTTAATATTCAAGAGCTGTAACATCTGTTTATCAGCACTCATCCATATGAGTGTGTTTTTGGAGGATGCTGAAGTTACCAAGTGCACACGCTGTTCTCATCCACCTACCTAGTTCAGTAAAATGTGTGTCATGCAGTACTTGACCGGTCATTAACATAACTTCGGACAACAGGTATCAAAATACATTCAGTTATTTCTCCCCAGAGATCTGAACAAACCCAGAATAGCGCAGGTATGCAAAAGTCCTGGTGACTATTTCCAGCCTTGATTGCGCATTCCAAACAGGACCCCTGTGACTGCTGCAGGGAGCTTTTTGTCGACTGTAGCTATACTTCACAGACTAAGGTTTAAATTCAATAGGTCCATCAGGGTGGAAGAGATCATCTACTGATGCAAGCAAGATTTTACACATACTAGACACAGAATACAGCCTTTTAAGAGATGTATGCAAAATACTGCAATATGCACTCCTAGGGAAAATTCTTGGGTTTGGAAGAAAAATTTCCCTTCTCAAGACCTTTTTCCCTTGACGAGGATTTTCCTCCTCCACACACAAATTGATACCTAACACTTACGCAAACAGCTTCCAGTTAACAACATAATTATGAGGCTGTTGTGATCATTTAATGCAACTCACAGACAAGAAGAAAATTCCCAACAATAATTTCCCAGATTGAAGAACACATTCACTTCACACTTCCACTGGCACTTGGACCAAATCCTTTCAGAGGTTTGTTTTTTTTTTTTTCCCCAGTCAGTTCGTTTAACCAAAAAAATAAAAATTCCCAGTCACAAGCATGCCATCAGCTACAAAGATGCAGACTGGCCTTACTTTACAACAAAGATTCCCATTGTAAAAAGACAAACATTTCATTTCAGGGGACAGGTCCAACACATCATGGAGAGAACCACTTAGAGCATTTCAGGTTTGTAACAGCAGCGTGCTTGCACCGCTCTTGCCAGCCAGTATTTCCAGGCCTTGCTGCACCACAAGAACACCAATAACTACCTTAGGCATGAAGAATTTTATCTTCAATGCTGCATGTGCTGCCTGAACTAGGAAGTGTGCTGCAAATCACACCACACTAGTTTTAACAATTACTTCTTTGATCTAAGCCCATCAAAAGAGAAAAGTGTTCCTACAAAATCCAGATTTTCCATCTGCCACCTTTCACCTCGCTCTCCCCCCGCTAGAGGTAAGCAAAGTATGACTGCTACTTACAGCGGTACGTGGGGTTGTTCTGGGTCTGCTTTGGTCAGTTCCTCTTCTTCAACGTCAGACTCTCCTCCCGAGCTGCTGTCAGTGACATCCGAATCGAACGCTTGTTCGCTGGATCTCAAGTTGGCCATACCACTGGCCGTGAATCTCTCCAGTTCTTCCGATATTGAATCGCTCTTCAAGAAGCTGCTTAGGCCTTCTGAAGTAACTGTCTCACTCGCAGCTTTCCTCAAGGCTGCTTCTGCTTTCCTGGTCAACATCAGCTGGCTCCGATGCCTCAGGGGGTCCAAAGTTGGAAGCTTGCTTAGAGTTTTCTCCAAGAAGCCACCCAACTGCTGCTGGATGTGTCTCTCCACCTGCTTTGCCTGCACCACTTGCAAGCGTTTCTGCAGCCTGCGGGCACGGTTCTCAATGTCTGCCTGCCGTCGCAGCAATGCCCTTGTCCTCATCTCGGAGTCGAGAGCACTGTGGTGACCAGTCAACAGAGAAGGTTTCTGCTCCTCCAACTTACAGCTCCCAAAGTCAGTGTGACTAGCAACACCGGGCAACCTAGTCTCTCCACTGCCACCCTCGAGCACTCGCTGTTGCTCCGTGGAATTAAGGGAAGATTTGTTTGCAGTGCTATTATTGCTAAATGGAGTTGTGTGCTCTGCATCAAGGCTTCGATGTGGAAGAGTGCAATTGGTCAACCCAGTCTTCAAGTCCCCCAATTCAGAACCTCCTGCATTATAGTCAACACCCTGGAGGGCGGCAGCAGGAGGAGCACACTTCCCACCATTCAGAGAACTAGAGTTTTCATGGTCTGAATTGGTACTTTTGGCCAATTTCTTGGCCAAGCCATTTACAGGCGCTTGCCGGAGAGGTGGCTGGCTATTAGTACTCATTGTTTTTAGATTCTCCAAAGTGAATTCCAACACTGGTTGCCTCCCCAACAGATCACTTGTTTTCAAGAAGGACTGAGATAAGAGAGAGTGAGATTTAAGGACTGTCTGCTTGTTGAAGACTCCTTGCAGCTTCAGAGGCTCTTTTGAAGAAACAGATGTTACATCTGAGCAGAGATAAGAGGCCACTAGCGGCTGCAGCTTGCCCAGCTCTTCTTTCGTAGGGTTGTTTCGGAAATCTAAACTGGGATCCTCCGGAGCAATGGCTTTCCTTTTGGTGCCGTTGGCAGCCAGGAGGATGTTGTTGGCGTTGCCGTTGCTCTCGGCACTGCCAGGCGACAAGGTGGAGGACGGGGGAGCCAGCTTGAATCGGATGTGGTGAGCTTCAGCTGCTGCGTCAGTGAGAGCGGGCGCCATCGCAGCCATTCAGCACAGAGAGACGGGAAGTCCAGCCTCTCCCGGTGCCGAGGCCAGCTCCCCTGCCTCCCACTGCCTCTCCCGAGGGCAGCCTACAGAAGGGAAAAAGAGAAAGTTAGGCATTGCACTTGCAGAAAATAAGACAAAACAAGATGGGCAACAGCAGTAAAACTTAACAGAGCAAAACTCAACGCTCTTCGTAAAGCCACCCAAGGTTCAGCACAGCATCTTCCCTCTGTGACCACTGGTCCTGTGCTTGGTGGAGCCACCCAGGCACGAGGCAGCTAAAAACAGAAGTAGCAACACGCAAGCCGGTCCCTCAGGATCTTCCAGAGCTAGTGCCTGCCTCTAACTACTATCCTCATCTTTCAGTCCATCCACTGAGCATGCCAGCATCCTTCTAGGCCTTCACAAAAGGTCTTGCCCTGGTTACACCCATTCCTCAATGCCAGCAGCTCACCAACTTCACCTTTACAATTCTTGAGCTACATCTATAGAACAGTTTTCACTGCTCCTACTGCCAGCTCAGGTGCGTTAAAAACGACAAATTAGAACCATAACATGTAACAGAGACAGGGCTTGAGGCAAACAAATCTCCATATGCTTAAACTCCCAGTGGCTAAAGAAACCCCATCACCCCACACCCACTGGCAACACTACTGCTTCCCTCAAAGCCTTGGATTTGAAGAAAGTCATTTCCCTCGTGTATACAAAACCTACTTTCCCAGAAGTACATTTCTGAATAAGCTAGGTGATTTCCAGTGTTAGCAATTCCCATTTCTCTTTCAAGAACGTGGATAAAGATTAACCCACACATACACCATGACAGAGCAGTTCTACGCTCTGACTAATAGCCAGCCACTGGCTTAACTCAACTAGATCAAAAAATTTAAGAGAAATAACCAAAGACCTTTCATTCATATATCGCAACCTTTCTCCCCCCATCACCTTCATGCTTCTCATCATTTACCTTCCTTCCTTACCACTAAAAGTGTCAGTGTTTTTAATGCCTTTTTTTTTTAAACTGCATTCACATAACCCACAACACAGGCTGTGCTAACAGTGCAACAGTTACTTTATTTTCCTTTTGCTGCAAAATTTATCTAGCACCTTCATAAGCTATTTCAATGTCAATTCAATAATAAGAAATTGCCCTGATCTCTTGCCTGATATGCCAATCCTCTAATTTCACATAAATTTGCATAAGCTTGTTGTAGCTGTTCATTAATGCACCCCAATGACCAAATTAATATACCACTTTACAGGAAAAGTGAGGACTATTTGAACAAGCAAAATTTAACAGCCAGTTTTGTTTCCAGCCTCATTCAGCTGCTCCCCAGCATCAGACCAGGTGCTTCCCCATAACAGGGACCACAGACAGACATCAGGGCCAAAAATCACTAAGTACTAAACACTGAATTTTTGTGAAAAGTCAGGAACGAGTTAGAGAAACAAACCCACATCCCCATGGAGGGAAGGACCACGGGACAAGCTCAAAGTTATCTGCTCTGTTTGGTTTCCAATGAGCATGTACGTTGGCCAGCTGGCAGGCTCCTCACCAGGTCTACAATTCAGACTATCTGCAGTCTTGCTAACTAACTCTCTCGCCAAACCCAGTTAGGTGACACAGAGGAGGAGGACAGGGAAGAAAGGATACCCTCACAGAGGAACTAATGAAAAAATAAGAATTGAAGCCATTGTAACAGAAGTACAGAGACACTAGAGGTGGGTTCAGACTTCACCAGTCCCTTGTTGCCAGAACCTAGCGTATTCTGTAATCAACTGTACCTTACTGAAAAAAGGGATACTGCATGCCTAAATGTTTATTGGAGACTCACTGAAAACGGCTTTTAGTCACCATGTGGGTCCATAAATAAAGACTGAACATGACTATTCAGGGAGGAAAGAAAAAAAAGGAACTTGCAGGGAGCTTTCCACTTGAGGCTAAGAAGCCCTTGGGAGAGGAGGGAGGAAGACTGTCAGAATAAAGGACTCCCCCCACTCCAGCCTCCCACCAAGACCTTCAATACAGAGACACGTACACTTGGAATGACTGTTCCTAACAGGCGCTCTCAGTTCTGCAGAAACATGTTGGTCTGTCTTCCAAAGAAAGACTCTAGATCAGTGCTCTTCACCACAATTACCACCACAGCATTGCAAGTGAGCAGCTTAGAAAATACCCATACTGCAAAAAAAAGCAGAAAAACCCACATTTGGTGCTGAATGCAATGTTTCTTTATGAACATATTTGCACTGTGGTGCAGCCACTCAGGAGTTTACCTAGGATGAAGAGCATTTTACAGTAAATTTGTAGGTCATCAACTTTTGTTAATTTAAACAGAAGTAGAAAACAGAAGCAAAACTTTCATACTGCCTTTTCCTCCAGGTTAGCAAACTCACTTTAAAAAGAAAATCCTCCCACTAAGCTACTGCAACCCTCCTTGGCTTCGCTTTCAGTTGGGTGGACAGCATTTAAAATACTTTGCAAGACTGGAAAGTCTCCCTTAAGACTAAGGCTTTGTTCCAGTAGCTTAAAGATGACCTCCAAAAGGTATTCAGCGTTTGGGGTTTTTTTTACTTTTATTTAGGTCCTTATAAACTATTTGCTTGTACACAGCACTGTTTTTTCTAACACTTAATTAGATCTCTACTCTTACAAACAACCCTTGGAAAAAAACATTAAGGAACTTTTGTAAGCATGTTCCCTCCCCTCTGTTTCTAAGTTTTGGTTGTTATTAAAGCCGTATTACACCTATCAGTAATTTCTTCCTAACAGGGAATTAGAGGGGAGAGGGTGCTAAGGCATCTCTCTGAGGTGACCATAGGAAGGAAGATTAAAAAAAAAAAAAAAAAAAAAAGAGGAAAGGTCATTCACATGGACACAGTCTGAGGAACTTTCACAGCATTCGGAGAATTTTAACAGTTAAGTCCAAGAATTATCCTGAATCTTTTGTCTGCCTCTGGGACTCAAACCATGCTGGCAAGTTCTACCCAAACCGCTATCACCCATCGATATTAGTAGATTGATGTGAGCACCCAGAGGTCCCTTTTTTTAGTGTTTCTCCACCAAACGTCTACAACTCCCAGGACTACATGTGCGTGAGCAAAAGGCTTCTCCTCCTGCAGAAGCCCTGCCAGCAAGCAACTGTCAGAGTAACTGAATTACCACTCCAGTCACCACCACAGCGTGTGTGCTGCAGTACAAGCTCCAGCCCTGCCTTCAACGGCCGCAGCACGGCACCTCGTGCTGGACTTCACTGGGGAATATCCAAAAGGAGCTTCTTTTGGAAGGCCAACATGGCGTTTACAACGTGTCTTAAGAAAATCCACAAGCACATTCTTGATTTTCACTTTAAAACTAGAGCACTGCCAGAGCAGTTAGCATTAATTAACAGAGGGAAGATGAAAGGCTCCAGCAAGCAGGTAAAACCAAGGTAACGCTAACTCACCCACCTCCCCTCACTTCTTAAGCAGCGCCTGCGAGGCCACCGAGGGAGGAAAGTCACCACCAGGCCGACTCAGGTGGCTTCACCCACAATTCCATGTCAACTACACCAACATTCAAACTCTCACCACTTTTTAAACACAGAGCAGAGGGAAGAGCAGCAACAAGGTCGAGGCAAGGATGGGATGTTAGAAGAGGCACGAGGAACGCACCCAGTCACACTATACCCCAGAGCAGCTATCGGGTCACAACACCCCTGAAAACAATCCTGCAGCATGCTGACTTATTCAAGACCGCCTGTTTTTAAAACTCAAACCAACCACATCTTGAAAGAACCGCGTTTCTAAGAACATGATTTTGTGCAATACCTCAGAAAATAAGCCCAAAATGAAGACGGAAGGTTTCGCTCTCCAAAAAATCTTTGCGACAAGAGTTTTGGGGGACAAACCGGGCACCTGTACTGCCAGTAAGGTTCATAAGAAGAAGAGTCCTGGGCACAGGAGCTATCAATAGCCTTTTCTTCAGCCACCCATCTAAACACTCATCCTGGTTTCTCTCCTGAAGGGCTCTCCATGTCTTCCCACCAGCAGGTCTCCTCGCAGACACGAGTCCCCCCATGGCCATCCTTCTCGGGCCACCAAGCCCTGCACCCGCCCGGCTACATTCCCTCTGCCTTCGATCCCTCCCAGCACCGCTCGGTGACACACACATCTACCTTGCGTATTTTTATTGCCTGAATTACAGTTTAAACCCTCGACATTATATCCAAATTCCTGCACATACTTTCATCACGTGCCAAACCACACTGGGACTGCTCTTTATAGCTGCTGCAAGGCCTCCTTGCTTCCCCAGATCTCCTCCTACGAGGCACTCACCCAAACCCACCTGGGCACATTCCCTTTTTCCTACGACTTGCACAAGAAATGAAGGCAGAGGAGGTTATGGGTGGTCATGCAGAGACTCAAGTTCAACACACACGCCAAGGACAAACAAGCTCTGTGTTAGATGCAAGCCTCCCCCCAGACTACACAACCACCTGCGAACTCCTTCGCCTCCAGTGCTCTGTCCTACCCAGCGCGCAGGTTTTGCAGAGGATACGTACACCAAGGTGCTCTTGAATTAGAAGCAGTAAAGGCAAAGCTACCCTGAAGGAAGTGAATATTGTACCGGTTCCCACTTCCCCTCTCCTCCCCCACTATGAATCAAGAGTGCAGCCAACTCGTGAATTTGTGCAGTTACAAATGTCCTTTAGGAAAAAAACACACAAACCCAACCAAACTTGCTAGAATAAGATCCCTATACGCTTCATTTTGCAACCAAAATACATCATCTATGCTTTTAACCTCAGCAGAGTAACTTAAAATGTAGGTACTTGACACACAAGCTAACACCCTGAGCCCTAGAAATATTTCCTGCAACAAAAATGTACATCTACCAAAAGTTACACCTCTTATGTATAACAGATCCTCCACATGCCTTTTGTTACCACCTTTCAACATTTTATAGTTATAAGACAGATGTTTACCAATTTAGAGAGAGATTTACTCTCAAAGTAACTCTCAAAGCTTTAATTAAGGAATGCGACAGGCAAGTACAGGACGATAAACTTATTGATAAGGCAGCTATCATGTGCCGTTTGGCAGACTGTACGCTTATAATGACCTACATTTGGGAAACAATTTGTGTTTTTTTTAATATTAACGAAAAAGAGCTTAAGAACATACATAAGAACCACAGATTTTTACAATATATACACAAGTACCTTCCACATATATTAACATTACAGACTCACACCTAATCTCTCTGGGAAAAATAAGAATTTTAATATTAAGAACATCCCAGGGAACGGTACTTATGTACTGGAGCAAATAAGAAAGATATTACTGAGCTCTGCTTTTATAGCCTTTGTTTCCGACCAGAAGCCCTCAAGATTTAAAATAAAAGCTACTGGTTTCCACTTGCTGGTCTGCACAAGTGGCAGCGTCTTCTGGTCAACTCTAGGAACAGCAATGTGAGGCCTCCTCCTTCAAGAACAATTTTCTCTTATACCTGTCAATTCTCACTGGATATAAATAAATCAAATCAATTGCATAAGCTGAGGTAGAGAAGGTTTTATCAATATGATGTCAGAAAGAAAAACAAAAGCCATGAAGCAAGATTAACTGCCATTTCCCCAATCAAAAGTCTGAAAAGTTGAGTAATTGTAAGCAAGAATGCCACCACCTGAAAGTGAATCAGCTGGAGATAAAATTACCCATTGCTGTTAAGTTACTCTTCAGAACCAAGTTGCTGTCTACAGTCAAATAAAAAGAAGTGTGGTTTAAAAACAAGAAATGGGACATTTGCAGAAAGAAGCAGCCTGACAAAGACAAAAAAAAAAAAGCTTTAATTGTGAAATCCAGGTCTCCCCCCATCCAGTATCAGAGAGATTTTGTTTTTCTTTCGCATAATCTGGGCAAGTTGCCCAGGAAATATGAAAACCTGAACTCAGGACTCAGGGAGCAAGTTAAACAAAAAACAGAATTGCCTTTTAATTTTAAAGACACATTTTCATTCACTAGGTGCGGTCATACCAACATTCTCTCAAAAGCGATTGTATGATTGTTACCAAAACTTTTTAAAGCCCCCCCCCGCCCCATAAATGGCACTACCTTAATACTTCGTATTTTAAAACAAACCATAGACTGTCATTATAAAAAGTCTTTTAGAGTGCCTTGTGACCAGGTCCTCAAGAGGAAATAACAGAATAGAGAGGAGCACAATTAGGTATCTCCAAGCACCAGCTCCCCGCCCAGTCTCTTGTTTAAGTATCTTATTTTGAATGGAGTTCATAACAATTCTCCAGCACGCCTATGCTCAGCTAACTGCAGATCTCAGCTTTTACTGCTCCTCGGATCTCAGAGGAGAGAGAACAATCCACAAAGACTGCTATGGCAGCAACGAAAAACAAGATGACATGAACTCCAGAACAGAGATACTCGTTTAATAGAAGGTTCAAACAGAAGTGTTCAATCACGCATCACAGGTTCCTTTTTATGGGCCGTAATTACAACGTGAACCTGGTTTGCTGTTTCTTATTTAGTGTAAGGCAACTTCACGGTAACCTTTCCCATCATATCCTCTTGTCGCTCCAGACCTCAACAGGAAGTTGTAAAGATTTCACAGAGAGAATTCCTAACATTTGATAGAGCTGAAAGTGAGAAATCTTTAAGGTCCATTTTCTGCTAACATTTCTGAGGCCCGAAGCAGCTCCCAATACAGAATATATACATTTCAATTAAACTTTTTTTCAAATAGCTAGGTGGGTTTTTTTTGTTTTTTTTTTAAAAACACTTGTCTTTATCAAATCTGTAAAAAATAAGTTTGCAGCAAGAGATTAAGGAACAGATGACGATGCGGCCTGTTCAGGCTCACAGCTACTCCCATTTCCTCTCTTCAGATGCGATTTTGTTATCCTTTTTCCTCTTTTTATTAGATAAAGAGCACAGTTTCATCATTAAATTCAGATACTGCGCTGTCAAAACTCTGTCCCCAGAATTAAGTCTTCATGGCTATTAGCATATCCCATTTCGCTGTTTGTCTCATTCTCTAAACCGAGTTATTCTTTGGCAGTCACCTGCTAACAGCAGTTCACAGGGGGGGCAGGATGCACACTTATTTTCTAACTTTCTTTGAAACACGAACAGCAGCTTATCCAGGCTATCCTCTTCCAAAAACACAGGTCTGAACTCAGGCCGAAGAGGACACGTGCAGGGTTTAATGGAGTTCTGTTTACTCAAGTCCTGCATCACCAAGACTCTTGCCGATTTGAGTATGACAACTCCTTGCCCAGCTGAGAAGAAACAGAAAGCCTTATTCCAATTTAAATGATTTTGTTACAGAAAACCGCATCTGAACTGTTACTTACAAGACTTGGAAGGATTCTCAACCCAAGCGGCGTGCTGAAGTCTTTGCTGCTTTTCATTCCAGATAGACATTGTATTCCTGGAAGTTATGAGCAGGGACACGGTATTTATAAAATGCAGCAACGGAAACGGTGCTTCTCAGATCACCTGCCATTCTGGCTGCCCAAATGCTAAGAGGCTCTTTTTAATGAAACGATAAACACTTTGGAGAGAGGCATGCATGCAGAACTTGCGTATTATTTGGTCTAATCAGTATGTGATCCACCTGAGAGACCTGTGCTGAATTCAATTCCTGTTTAGGCATAAGTTGGCCCACCTGCTTCCCATGCAGACCAGTAAAAAACAAACAAAAAAAAGCAAAATCAGGTGCTGTTAAATGGGGATGGGCAGAGATATCACTGACCTACCCAAAAAATAGTTCCAGAAAAACACAATTTTCCAGAAAAGGAAAATTACATGGAAGGGGGGGTGGGGGGAAGCCCACAAATCAAAACATGTGCTGCTCACCCTTTCTCCCCCCTCCCCAAGCTTTACCCTTTCCCTGCCTTGGTAGGACCTAAGAAGTCCTCAGGCCTTATGTTTACTTCCCTATACATTAAAGTCTTATCCTCCCCGGAGAAGTCTTTTGAGGTTCCTAAGGACATGCACCACTTGCTGCCTGAGCAGAAAAAGGGTGGAGTGCTGAAACTCCAGAGACAGTCTTTGTTCAGAGCGTTCATTAGATAATGGCAGTTGCGTTCACAAAAACACAGTTATAAACAGGGCAAAAGGAAGTGACTTTGGTCAAAGAACTGCTCAGTTTTCACCCTTGACTTGCATGATGTCAGAATTTCACCAGTTCTCCAGTTACCGGATGATCTCTGAGAGCAAATGAGACTCAAATGCAGCATTAAAAAAAAATAAAAGGAAAAAGAGAGGAGGGGAAAAAAAACAAAAGCGTAAGAGACACACACACAGCCACATCTGCCTGGTCATCTGCTGCTTTATCACCCCTGAAGAGGGAACACAAGTCATCCTCATTGCTAAATCATTACAAATCAGCTATAACAGTATCGCAACCAAGTTCCACAATTAACTGCTCCTGCAGCATATCAATCCATTAAGCCCTACACAGCTGTGCTACCTTGGCACTGTGGCTGCAAAAAAACCCATACCCCATCCCTCCCGCGCCAAAAAAACATGCCACCCATATCTCGTCTCTGACGGTGGCCGACAGCGGACACCTCGGGAAGGAAAAACGAGCGGCCCCGGGATCCAGGTCCCATGGTTGGCTCTGGGGTTTCCCTTTTTCTGTTTTCCTTTACAGCCCCTGAGTCTACTCTGCTTCATCTTCCCCTTCGCTGATTTAAAAGGCTGCTGACTTTGCAATTAAAGAAATAATATAATCAGATCAAACAGCATTGCTACCCGCACCATTCCCATGCCAGAATGAAAAATTCAAGAGGACTACGCTAAAGCAGGGGAAGAGCATCAGAGGTTCCTCCATGAAAACAAAGGCTATAAAAAGGACAAATATGGTTTTAAAGAGAAAAACGCTTCTATAACAAACAGACCCCTGGATTCTTAACTACGGCAGAGGTTTAGTCACACACGCAGAGACACGTAACGCCTTAACGGCCCCCCCCAAAGTGTTTTATATCCCTGTCGTCAGCGGGACCGTATCACGGCTGAAGTACTCTCCTACTTTCCTACCTCTGAGAAACGGGCTTTTACCTTGCCTTATTTTTAGAGGCGCAAATCACACTGTACACAACACATGACATGATGTAACCGCGAATACAGACATGGCCCAAACCAGTTCAAAATATAATGGTCAGTCAAAACAAATAAAAACCTGCAGTTCCTCCCGTATCCTGACCGGTTTCATGGAAAACTACAGTTTGTCATTCAAGTGCATTTTACATAACAGGCAATATAATCTATATCGTGCCTACGTTTTGATCCACCTGTACACAGATTTAATGAGCAGAGAGACAACACCTCAGTTTGTGAGGAGGGTCTGCTGCTTTTGTAGAAGACCGGTTTCCAGTAAATTTGGCCACTGTATTTTTCCTTTTACACGACCCTCATTTAACGCCAAAAAGAGGCAAATTTCTCTGTCATCAAGCACTGGAAGATGCTTAATCCCGTGATGGAAGTAAACACACGTACCGATCACGGAAAGCATTTCAGGATAGCCGTGCTCTTCCAGCTTGTTTTGAGAAAAATAATTCCTGATCGGCAGGGCCCGGTTGAAAAAAATAAAACAAAAAATGAGCACCCGGAAAGTAAATACAGGAAAATGGCTTAGCAGCTCAAACCCACATGAAATATTACGCTATTGTACACCCCGAGAGAAGGGGAAAGCGCACCGTGACACATCCACGGCTCCCGCACGCAGGCACCGGTGACAGCGCCGGGAGCTCACCGGGATTACCGGAGACCGCTACGTTAATATTTTCCAGGCGGATTTGGGGCCGGAGGAGCTGCTCCCCTCCACGCGTTTTGCAAGATTTGAGGTTATGCAATTTAATTTTTTTTTTCTGTTTACTTTTAAAACTTCGCGTGTGCCCCC
>NW_010511127.1:0-5391 GCF_000687285.1 Phaethon lepturus | reverse complement strand
ATGGCATCAGGGTACATTGTGCACCGGTGTCCACTAAAGCCTTATATTCCTGTGGGTCTGATGTGCCAGGCCATTGAATCCACATAGTCCAATAAACTCGGGTATCGCTCTCCTCCACCTGTTTGAAGGCAGGGCCCCTCTAGTCCTGGTTATCGTATTTGCTACTCACTTCTTGTGACTACAAATCAGAAGTCCCTTCATTAAGATCAGGAGCAATAACAGCCCTTCTACTCTGTCTGGGGAACTGCCCACTGGACACTGGAGCAGCAATTTTCCTGGAAGATCCCCCTTCTGTGATTGTTTTTCCCTGCAACTCATGTACCCATGCCTCTAGGGTCGAGGTAGATTTTCTATCCCACTTCCTCATGTCCTCTCCATGGTCACACAGGTAAAATCACAGGGTGGCCCATGGTGTGCACCCTCTATATCCTCTCTCTTGAGGAAAGGAATGCTTACTCCTAACAGCTGAGATACTGGTCCATACAGATGGGGAGTAGGATCTATCCTCCTTGAGTTGCTGGACCAGTTTTTCCACAACTGAGTCAAGGGAGGAAGAGAGAATTTCTTTGTATTGCTGGAGTTGGCCTGCCATTTCATCCACTGTTTGTTCCTCTCCATCTTTCCAGGTCATTACTGCTAATGAGTTAGCATACAATGATGGTGCACTCCATACAAAATTCCGCCACATGGATCATGTGCACTTGACTTCATCTGGATCTTTGGATAACTGCTTGTTGTCCCAGTCATCATAAATCACCTCCAGCACAGCTAATTCCCTCAAGTACTGGATATATCTCTCCATGGTGGTCCACTTGCCTGGATTACATATAACATCTTCCTTGAAGGGATACCTTTCCTTCACGCCTGACAGGAGTCGCCTCTAGAGGCTGAGGGCTTGTGTCTTTCTTCCAATCGCCTTGTCAATGCCCCCTTCCCTAGACAGGGATCCCAGCTGTTTGGCCTCCCTGCCCTCTAATTCCAGGCTACTGGCCCCGTTATCCCAGCATCGGAGCAGCCAGGTGACAGTGTGCTCCCCTGGATGACGGCTGAAATCCATTCGCATATCTTGCAGCTCACTCAGGAATAAGGATCAGGTGGTTACCACCTCTTTTATGAGTTCTTCCTCCTATTCTCCTGATGGCTCTGCTTTGGATTAGTCTGCCTCATCCACTTCCTCCTCCTGCTCTCTCTTAGAAGAAGCTTCCTCGTCCCTTACTAAACGAGCTGACTTCCGCTTGCAGTATTTCTTTTTGTGTATAGGGGCAAATGATACCGGCACGGGTTGGTTCTATGGTTCAGCTGCAGTACCTGTCACCGGGGTTGAAGTAGCCGTGGTGCCTTTCACCAGGGTTGGAGTAGCTGCAGTGCCTGTTGCCAGGTTTAGAGTAGTCGCAGTGCCTGTCATTTTGTTATCAGATCCAGGGATTTTCTCTTCCCCTTGAGGGTACTGAATAGTGTTGAAGAGGGCTCGGTAGGCATGGGCAGGCCCCAGCACGTAGCAGTGATTTGTGTCTCTCTGGAATTGCCAGAGTGACAGCATACTTTTCCAAATATTTTACTAGTTTTTCAGTATTCTGCACTTGTTCAGAGGTGAAGTTCCAAAACACTGGAGGTGCTCACTGTTGTAGGTACTTGCCCATACTATCCCACGCACCCTGCCACTCATAACTATCCAGCCTTGGGGCAGATCTCTGGATGATCTTCTTCAATAGTTGTTTAAACAAAACCTGAAACACGTTCAAGAGGCCTAGCAATAGGAGCATATTGGTTTGAACAACCCAAGGATATTCAAAATTCTCAAGAGCTATTGTAATTAGCCTGGAGAAGGGGAAGGTGAAGGAAGGTGTCTCCCCCATAAATTGGCTGTCGGAGGAGAAAAGGTAAAAAGGGTAATTATTACTAGTTTCCAAGAGAGGGCTCCCAAAGTATGAAGATGACGGCAATGCTGAGTACAGATACCAGATTACTGTCACGACCAGCTATTTTATCATATCGTAAGCCGCTGTTACAGAATACAGCACAAAAATAAGCTTGACCTAGTTCCCAAAGATGATAAACAGCACAACAGGGAACATATGCAGTAAGTAAGGTGTTCCATGACACAACCCTGAGAACAAGTACAAGAACTTTGAGAGCAAATGAATAAACATTGTGACCAGCGACTATCAAACTAATATAATGACTGCTTATAACAAATTTTTTCTAATGTGCTCTGGTCAGATCTGTCATTATCACAACCTGTCATGCCCCACGTTGGGCGCCAAAAAGGACTGTTGTGGTTTAACCTAGCAGGCAGCTAAACACCACACAGCTGTTCACTTACACCCCCCTCCCCAGCAGGATGGGGGGGAGAATCGGGGGAAAAAAAAGTAAAATTCGTGGGTTGAGATAAAGACAGTTTAATAGGACAGAAAAGGAAGGGGAAAAAATAATAATGATAAAAAGATGTAGAAAACAAGTGATGCACAATGCAGTTGCTCGCCACCCACCGACTGATGCCCAGACCCTTCCTGAGCAACTGCCTTTCCCAGCCATCTCCCCCAGTTTATATAATGAGCATGACATCATATGGTATGGAATATCCCTTTGGCCAGCCTGGGTCAGCTGTCCTGGTTGTGTCCCCTCCCAGCTTCCCATGCACCCCCCACCTTCTTGCTAGCAGACCAGCATGAGAAGCTGGACAGTCCTTGACTGCTTAGCAACAACTAAAAACATCAGTGTGTTATCAATGTTATTTTCATCCCAAATCCAAAACACAGCACTATACCAGCTACTATGAGGAAAATTAACTCTATCCCAGCTAAAACCAGGACAGTATGTCAAGATTGAAAGGTGTATGCTTTTGCGATACTAGCAAATTCCTTTTGAATTCCTTCCTCACTGCACTAAGATGTCTGTGAGGCAGCACTGTAAATGGCTTCATAGAAATAATTTGGACTCAGAATAGTCCTCTGAAAGTGTGAAGTCTGATATTCCTGGTGGGAAATACAAGTTCCCTGCTAGTCTTGGCAATGATGGCATCACATAGTAAAAGGAGAGGAAATAGCTTCTGAAAAAATATTATGATTCCAGTAGCTCTAAATTGGGTGATAAATTTTTTAAAGTATACTTTTATCTGACTCTTTGCACAACTTTGATTTTAACTAAATGTAACTATCTTTTTTTACTGAGTGCATAGACTAACAGATACCTTCTCTTATCAGGTACCAGGTCATCAGTACACCAACTGACATTTTCATGGTGATGGAATATGTTTCAGGAGGAGAACTGTTTGATTATATCTGTAAAAATGGAAGGGTAAGAAGTAGTCCAACTCTACAAATCAGTGACTTTCATTCTGTTATTGTTTTTGCAACATTCTTGTTAAATGAAGGTTTGTTTTTTACGTATTCAGCATTAATTTTGCGGTTAGCAATTAAAACATACTTTATGACTACATCTTGTTTTGAAACTAAAAATGGTTATATGTTAACACGTTTCAGATCTTTATGTATGACTGTAGCATTTTTCCACTCTACTGAAAAATAAATGATACTGGTATGTTAATCTACAATTACTCTGTACAAACTGGATGGTTATGTGTCCAGTTGGAGTAGCTGAAAACTATTTCTTCAGTATAACCTATTATTGGAAAGCTGCTGTTGTGCTCTTATTACCCTCTTCTACCAATAGAATGGTTTCTGTGAATGTCCTAAAGTCACTTTTGACAAACCATCTACATAGATGATAGTCAGGATTCTTTTCATTAGTTGTTAGACTGAGCAAACTTTGACATGGATTAGGGTGTATTTATAGGAAACGCCCAGCTAAGTCTGCTGTTTGAGACTAGCTGCTAATAGGAGCATAAGTAGCATCTAAAATTTATCACTTCTGTACTGAGTGTCAGCAGCTTTTGTAAACTTAAATCTTACACTGTGCTTAAATATCAAAGTTCATTGATATTCTAATTAGACAAAGTTAATGTTTGGGTGCTAATATTTCTAATTACTGAGTATATAATATCTGCCTAACCAATTTCAAAAGTGTGATTGAGAAATTTCAGTTACTCTTGAGTTGGTGAGTATTGTTTTGGTTTAGTCATTTGAGAGCTGTGGTACAAAATTATGTAAGCTATGAAGCTTTCTGCTACAAGTTCTGATCATCTGCTGCATAAAGTATCAAAACTATTAATAATAACTTCAGGTCATGGGAAAATTTCCTTTAATTCATAAAGGAAACTCGAGTTATCTTCCACTGTCTCAAAATTTTTTAAAACCTTTGCTTATTTTAGCTTGATGAGAAGGAAAGTAGACGTCTGTTCCAGCAAATCCTTTCTGGTGTGGATTACTGTCACAGGCATATGGTAGTACATAGAGATCTGAAGCCTGAAAATGTGCTGCTTGATGCACACATGAATGCCAAGATAGCTGACTTCGGTAAGCATTGCTATTTTATCTGATCACATTTCTGGTGTTCTGTAGATCCTGTTAATTACTATGGGAAATATTTAATAAAATGTGCATACTTGAATATCCTGGTGGTGGGACATAATACAAGAAAAACTTAAGAGTATGAACGTAAAACAAAATGCACATGTGTAGAATTTGTTTTCCTCTAAAGCATTCTCTTCAAGTCAGGTATTTTCTGTGACTGAGTGAAATTGCGAACTGCCTTGTTTGATCTTGCTTAATATTTTCTCTGAAATGCTAAATAGACTTAGTTCCCCACCTTGCCACTTCAAAATTGACTCTCTTATTGCCTGTTTCTCCATCTGTAAAATGCAGATGCTTAGCTCTCTTCAAAGTACAGTGCAAGGACAGTTCATCATATTTAAGAACCACATTGCTCTAGTAAAATACACTACTCCTACAAAACTACTCTAAATTCACTTTAAAAACTCTAAAGGTGTGATTGAAAAAATGTAATTAAAACATCAAAGGTAAAATAAGAACAGTTAATTTTGCAAACACCTGTGCTTTTTGCTATATAGCTGCCTAACTAATCGGAAAGCTTAATTGTTTTAATTGTTTATACTAGCTGTTTAACACAGCTGCTGAGAAGACTGGTAGATAGTTCTTGGAACTATATGAATTGGGAAACCTGACCATATAAGCATAGTAAGGTATCCATACTGCTGCATCATCATGATATATCTCTTGTAGGTGTAGTAGATAATACCTGCCCTTTTAAAGCACTTGGAGGACTCTCAAAGATGCTAGGTAATGCTGAGTATTCCAAGTATATCTTAAAAGTATGGTGTCCAAGCATGTGGCTGCAGGCATTCATAGTGATTTCTCAAGTGCAGAAATAGAAAATGCTT
Organism: Phaethon lepturus; assembly: GCF_000687285.1. Lineage (NCBI taxonomy): Eukaryota > Metazoa > Chordata > Aves > Phaethontiformes > Phaethontidae > Phaethon > Phaethon lepturus. The sequence continues at coordinate 92 of NW_010511127.1, read as the reverse complement.
CGGGTAAAATGGCTTACCTGGTGAAGAAATGAAGTACAGTAACTTCTAAAATATCTTCCTGTAACTGTCGTGGTTTAACCCCAGCCAGCAAC
>NW_010511126.1:57403-89908 GCF_000687285.1 Phaethon lepturus | reverse complement strand
TATATTATCTATATTTATTTATATGTATGGATGTGCATAGATACACACACACATAAATCAAAGCAGATATTTGAAAGGGATTTGCCACCCTGGATGTAGTCCGAGTAGGTTCAGGTTAGAGGGCAGAGTGTAACTGAGCCTGCTGCAGATGCCTGATTAATGGCTATCTGCATTTATCCAGTACATACAGACAGATACAGAGCGAGTAAAGATAGTATTTTTCTAGGTTCCTGAAGGGTGACAACTTGCTTAGAAGAGTTGCAGGTGTATTACATAGCCAGATTTTTTGCTTCAATTAGAATCATTGTTTTCCTGTGTGAGGTTTGATTAAAATATTTTGATTTGCTTTTGTTTATTTCGAGTATTTTCAAGCATCAATAGATGCTGCATTTTTTACCTCTAGTTTTCAAGAGCTGAATGAATCAGTGAGGCACTATCGGTGCTTGCAAATACATCTGTTTCTTATGCAGATCCTGATTACTCCAACAAAGAAATATTTGTAAAAGTAGCATTTGATTCATGCCTGTTAAACAGTTTATAATGTGCTGACTCAGTAACTGAGAGGAGACCAATCCCCGCAGAAAGCACCAAATTTAGTCTAATGTGTGCAAATGATGGATTTGCATTTAACCCTTGCTTCAGGTTCAGGCTTTAATTCCTAAAAATGAATCTCTGCACTGTTGTTCTTACATAGGTTTGCTTTTACTGTCTGAATTCAAATTTTTCTACTTGTCCAGCTACTGCTTTGGCAATTTAAGGGGCCTTTTCCCTTTTGGTAGGCCCTAGATACCACGAGTCTAAAAGACTGGGTGAAGGAACACTGATTTTGAGAATCATGTTTCACTGTCTCCAGAGCTGCTTCTGGAGCTGGACTGTGGAGCAGTACCAATGTATAGGAGTCTTGGCTCCTGCAGTAGAAAATGATATGCTTTTGGGCTGCTGAAATGTAGTTTAAGGTTGTCCTTGCACCTAAATTTATATTTATACTTCTCTCTGCTCTTTGCATAGTCCTGGTCATCTGGGCCTTAGCCTGCAATACAGTCTTAGGCAGTACAATTAAGAGTGGCTCCAGGGCTGAGTTTCAAGCCAAATTTGAGAGTTGTCCAGGCTGTTGACCATCTGGAACAGCTCTTGGGGTGGCTCTGAAGCAATCCACCTGGTACTCAGGCACTCCTCAGACCACTCTGTGGACAGGCTCAGGCGTTGTGTGCCCAGCCCAGCTGCTGCCTTGTATTCTAGCTATCCTTGCACCAGTGTCACGTATCGTGATACCAGATAGCCTGGACTCCTTCCTAAAAGGGGCCAGACATTGTCCTCCAGAAGAGAAGATTATATTTGAATGCAACCTGAATTCAAGCCAAGTTTTTGCTGCTCATAGAAATACAGCTTAGCCTCTGGGTAAGGTACAGTATAGACATAGCCTGTGGGCCTCAGATCCCCATAAATAACACATGGAGAGATATTTCCATGTCATATAAGGGTATTGTCAGGACACAGACATGTTATTTTTTAAAACACTTAGATAACACAGTTTTGAGGGATGTACCAAAGACAGAAATAACAACTTTTTTTTTTTTTTAAACTGGATTGAGATTTATCTGAGTAAACAAATAGCTTTTGTCTGAGTCTAGTCTAAGCTGGTAATCCTTGGCTATCTACAGTTGGTAAAAAAAATTAAGTACTTTTAGGCCATGGTTCTTCTGACCTTCTCAGATGTTTGCTTTAGGAGAAGAGTTGTGCCCTCACTTGTAAGTGGATGACTAGCTCAGAAGTGGACATTTACAGTGACTTCATTCAGAGGCTTGTTGTCTAATGGACTACAGTCAAGGCACAGTAATCACAGTCCACGTGTATTCAGACAAGTTAGTTGTGTATATAGCTTCATTTTCATAAAGTTAAGGGGAAGCAGTAGCTGGTTCACAGAAATCTGAAATGCGAACTGGTCATTATGTATAAAAGACTAAACTGTATTTTAAGGCACAACCTCAGAAACTGGGAATATGACTCTGTCTCTTCAGCAACAAAGGTGATTAGAGAATTTCTGCCAAAAGAGATTTATCTAGGGTTTGGTTTTATCTAGTGATGTTTTTATAAATCCTGCGAACGGTTGTTCTATTTGAAAACTAGCATCTTCTCAAATTTGAGTCTACTTTGCCAGTAGACAAGTATGCTGTTTTGTTTGAAAACATAAGCTTTTCTTAAGTTAGCATACTGGTTGTGAGTATCCTCAGAGCCAGGTTAGCATTGGCTGCTGTGAGCTGACCTTGGCTGATTTTCAAGCTTCAAAAGCTTTATTTCTATCAAAACTTCATCTGTGGGCATTGATTATGCTCAGATCTGCTGGAGCATTAAGAAAAGAAAAAAGAAACCTTTAAAGTTTGAAAAGGTCTGACTTCACTGGAAAAAATAATCAAAAGTGGTGTTGCCAACAACTAGGTAGAAGCTAGCAGCTCCTACAATGCAGTGTGTCAAAGTTGCTGTCCCCCACACTCTTAAATTTTGGGCCTAACTTAAACAAAATGTATTTTTAAACAGATGTTTTTAGAGTGATTTTAAATTATTCTTCCTGAATTTTTAAGATCTAAATATTCCTGAAATTTATCTCTCTCATCTCTCTAAGCATGGGTTTCCATACTCGCTCCTGTTAATTGGCACAGCACAGAAACAAATATTTAGATGAAAGAAGTCGTTTTCTCAGAGACTTCAAACTTTCACAGATTTATTCTCATTCAACTTTCCTTAATGTTTATTAGAAAAATACAGAGATAGAGTACACTTGTTCTCCAAATATAATGCATTTTTCTTTCTCATTCAGTTTATATCTATAAAGTTTATGAGGTTACCATGAGCTGAAGTAACTGGTGATCCAACATCCTAGAAAAGCATTCAGATATCTCCTCTATTCCTGTTGAGCACACGCCAGGAAGTGTTGACTTTTTAAAGGTGACAATTATACCAGCTGCATTTTTCCTCATTTTTTAAAAAGTCTATGTAAATCCATACAGTATAATCTGACATCACTTTTCTTTTCCCTATGCTCCAAGGTAGACAGTATATGGTTTTATTTTCACTTACAGTGAATAAAAAGGATTGATTCTTGTGAAATCTCTCCTGATATGAACCAGAAGCAAACATAAGGGAATGCAGATACGAGGGGGAAGGAGTAATGCCCTGCTTATGTATAAATTGAGAAGTTCATTAGGAATGACTGGTAAGGAAAGAGCATAGCTCATGAACACATGGGAAATCAGTTTACTTCAGAGAACTGAGGGTGAAAGGAAGGGATGTCTGCTTTTTATTAAAACCTGAAATGCATTATAATTGGCCTGAGTCTTTGCCCAGATGGCTTCTCTTATGCTGACATCTGCAAGAGTGTATATAAAGCAACATTAAGAAGCTGTCTCTTGTGACAGTGTGTACACATGTAATTCTGTTAAAAACTAAGTTCTTTGCTATCTGTAGTGTTGGTCTTTGAATAAGCATGCTGAGAAATTCCATTTGTTTGACAAAAACTAATTATGGAACATGCTTTTTTCACATGGAAAGTTTCTGCCACCTATGAGGAAAGTTTTTAGGGCTTTTCACCTATTTTTGTAGATTCTTGTTCATTCTTCATGATGAATTCCAGATAAACTATTTTTTGGTAGGAGTAACACAGGGTTTCTTCTTACAGTCCTTTGGTGTTTTTTTCTGAAGTCTAAGTGTAATTATTTTGAACTTTCACTTGTGAATTACAGTGAGCTCTTTTCCACTGGCCAGTGAAAAGCTTGAATGATACTAGAATGCCCATTTCATATTAAACTGATAGGACAATGACAGCAGATGCAATGTAATTAGTCTGTTCCCTTGTATCTGTATTTCACAGGGTAGTACTTTTTAAAATAAGCTGTCAACATACTGCTTCTTTCTTTGTCAGACAACAGGAAAATTAAAGTCAATGGCACCAGGGAACCTATTGAGTTTAAGACAAATCAGTGGTTTGGGGCAACAGTCAAAGCTCATAAAGAAAAAGTTGTGGTAAGTCTTACACATTTGGTATTTATTTGGAGATAATGTTTATTTTTCTCAAATGTATATCTTTAATAGCTCTCTATGTGTAGATTATGGAAGCAACTCTATGATTATGCATGAATTATAAAACATGATGTATATAACTGAGAAAATGAAAGCAGTCGGTAAAATCAGGTTGAACTGATGAAGTGAAGATGATCCTGCTGCCATGTGAAAATAGCAGAATGCCATATTGTTATGGAAGTGAATGTTGATTTTTTTTTAAACAGATGATGGACATATTTTAGAGATACACAGTAACTGATTGCTATATGCTATAAAATGTTTTGTATTATGAAGCTTTATTTGGAATGTTAATGCAGAATGTAATGGAAGCCAAGAACCGGTGCTGAAGATCAGTGAATAAGAGAAAGCACTGATCTCTTTTGTCACATTTACATTGTTTTGAACAGCTATGTCATAGTCATGGTAAAAAGCTGCAAAAAAGTCATGCTAAAAAAGCTCCAAAACAAGATTGCTGTCAAAGTGCAATGTCTGTTTCCCAGTTTCACTGAACATTTTACTTGTATTGATAGAGGACCCCAGCAGGGGGCAAGTACTTTTATTGCTTAGTGAAGTTTTACATTTATATTTAAATTTTTAAATTTAAATTTTATGTTAAATTTTATATTTACAGGCATTTAAATTTAATATTTACAGACATTTAAATCAGACATTTAGATTTTATATTTACAGACATTTTATATTTACAATTTATGCACAAAGTTTTACATTGAAAATGTCACTGAAATAATTGTCATAGGAATAATTAGTTTGGTCATTAGTTTTATTTGTTTTCAGAATTGCAAAGCAATAAATTATGTCTTGAGATTTGCTTAAAACTTCCAATTGTTACTTAAGAAGTAGTCATAAGGGAAGAAGTATCTAAAGGAAATACTTTCCTTTTTATAGTATGCCTTGTGGTTAACCTAGGGAATGATGGTGACATGAAACAAGTAATGAATAAAACATCACCCTATGCTGTTACAGAGCTAAGTAAATGTAAAAATTCTAAAAAATTCTAATATAGCTGAAGAATTTTCAGTTTGTGTACCCTACTAAACAACAGTTCACAAACTGGAATAGAATAGTTCTTTACCACCATTTGCTGAATCTTAATCAAGTAAGCAGAAAACCTCATCACTAGCTGATGTGCCGTACTGATGTACTGCTGTACTGACCAGCTTTCTTTTGCTTCTAAGTCTTCTCAGGCTTTCTCAAACAGAGATATAGTTAACACTTTTCAGGCAAGAACTTGAACAGCTAGAAAACTTCATCTTTTAAGCTTTGTAGACTGAAAGGAGAGAAAAAGAAATGTCATCAAGCTGTCAGAAACTTTTTTTTTAAATTAAAATGTGACAGTAAACTACATTATGTCAACGTTTATGATTATACTGAGTTCTTGTTTCAATCCATTTTGCTCGATGTCAAATGTACCTAAGATCACCTTCGAAGGACATGTACTCCTCTTTGCTGCACTTGGTTTTGCTCTCTGGTCTGTTTTAATCTGTAAGGTCTTCTAGGCAGGGGCATGTTATGAGTCCCTGTTCCCTAAACCAGCGTTCCAGAAGCTCTGACTTTTATGGTAAGCTCTGAGTAGCACCAGGGGTTCATCCAGCTGGAACTCATTGCAGAACTAAGGCTTATACAGTAATGTGAATAATAACAATGCCTTGCCAGAGGTAGACAGGTTTCTGATTGGAAAAGTCAGATCAGGTAGGACGTGAATGGAGGATTTGTTTGTATCTTACAGAGGCAAGGTTGTAGGGAGAGGTAGTGCCTCTCCCCTCCTCCCAGCCAAATGAAAAGTTTTAGGGCACAGGAACCCCTGAAGAATGACTTGCATGCCTGACAGCTTATCTTTTTTATTTTTCCAGTTATTTGAATTACTTTCAAAAAGTATAATCTCTCTCTACACAACTGGTATATCTTTTATCCTTACAGTGTCATGTTTGTAACACCACTACCATAACACAGAAGATTAAATATTAGTTCTCTAGCCAAAATTTATTTACCAAAAACCTGTTCACTGAGAGACTGTTGAATGCATTATAGCTGTATTGAAGATTTGTTTATCTCTCTGAAGATTTGTACCAGGGGTTTATAAGAGGACAGACAATCTGATGATTGTGATAGACAATATGGCACAACACCCTGACAAATCTCCTTCTGCTAAATAGAGTAGAATCATGGCGGTTCTACTGCAACGGACTTTACCTTTAAGACATACCAGGACAGAAGTAGGAATGTCTTCAACCACATGTATATGATCTACATCTTAAACTATGGGATTAAGTCTTGTGCGGTGAGCAGTAATAGAGTGAACATATTACTTGTGGAGCAGGCCTAGAGGGTATTTGTAACATATGCTTAAATGTGAGTTGTAGTCCTTCACAGATTTCACCTGCTAAGGGCTGTAAGTGAAAGATCAGACTACGCTTTTCAGGTTATAATGAAATTATAAGAAGCAGTGGTCCTGCATTTTCTTCTGTCCATACGTTATGATCATTGCGACATGAACGATACAATACCAGAGAGAATCCATGTACACTGTTTATTAAAAAGTACATTTGCCAGATGCGTGAGTGTATGAAAGGTACATGTGACACCATTTCTGTTTTGATAGGCTTGTGCTCCCTTATATCATTGGAGAACCCTTAAAGATAGCCCTGAGAAGGACCCCGTTGGTACTTGCTATGTAGCAATTCAGAACTTCAGTGCCTATGCTGAATATTCACCTTGTCGCAACAGTAAGTATTAATAGGAACAATCTTGTGTTAGAGGAGTTGATATTGTGCTCAATGTTTTTATGCTTTCAGTCTTCTCACAGTCTTGGTTGAATGAAGATTACCATATGACATTATTGCATCAGATGAGGGTTTAAAGAAAAATTGACATTAAATTACATGCCTGCAATTGGATGCTTTATTGTATAATTGAAAGAGGAGAAATTAAGTAAATTAACCTTATGCAGTTATAGTGATGAAATATAATTGATTCAATTTAAATGGCTTTAAAATGTAGCAAACAAATCCAGATAAGAACCAGACAGCATTTTAAACCAATTACTCATGCTCATGCTGAGTATAAATCTCTCATCACAGGATCACCATCTGAAGCCCAGACCCTGCGCAGAAACACACAAGCCTGTATTACCATTCATGCCAATATCATCCACAATATCTCATTTATGAAGGGCTTCCAGCATGGAAGAAAGCCATGCACATTAGCACTGCTGTTCCACACTCTGTGCTGTTCTGGGGATGTGGTAGCAATCTCTGGCCCTTACTTATTGGGGAATAGGAACAAACAGTGCACGTATCTTTAGAACCGAGTTCAGTTACCTAGAAGTCTGCAGAAAATGCCAGATGTTAGGTTATATCAGTCATTCACCTGTGTCTAAGTGCTTATGATGATTATTATATTACCTCAGTGCTCCAAATTATTAAAATCAATATGAATTATCTAGTGACCTTACTGAGCTTTGGACTGGGCTAGGCCTATGGCAGTTTCTGCACTCACAGACCAGAGAATTGTTCTTTCAGTTACTTTTCTAAAGGTAATGTCCACAAGATAGCAAATAAGATGGACTTAGCTACTCCTTCCAGGGAAAACCATCACAGCAAAGCTATGATGTTGTTCAGTTTAGCTGAGATGGGTAGCTGTTTCAAGTTGTATGTAGTAAGGTAGCTCCTTGTAACAATACCCCTTGTACAGAGACCCTGCTATTCCAGCTAACATTCTTGCCTTGTGCACATAAGCTAATTTCAAAACATACCTTCTAACCATTCCTTTACTGCAAACTCTGCTCCTACCTTTGAGTTTCTAATGGATTATTTTGCCAAGAAAGTAACAAGCATTTTACAGAAAAAAGTAGACACTTACTTCACATAGTTAAAAGATCTCTTTCCTGTGAAGATCTAGAGACAGCATCATATCATGTAGCTGGATTTTTCTCACAGTTGTGTGATTATGTAGCCCAATAATGCTTTCCACGGTCTACCAGAAAATCTGCACACTATAGCAACATGAGATATTTGCATGTATATTCAGTGATACTCTGCCTTTCCTTTTGTCACACTGTAGTATAGTTCTAAACTGAGTTGTGCTAAGTCTTTCTTTTAAAGCCTAATCCTTGTCCCTGGATTGACAGATACAGAAAGAAGCTGAATCTGTAAGAAACGGTGTCCATAAGATCTGCTTCATGTACTTCTGATGTCTCTCTGGGGCTTTGCCAAAGGCTTATGCCATTTGAAGAGAGAGTTCAAGTGTCCATTCCTGCACTCAGTTTCCCAATCCTGCAGACTTCCAGCACTCCAGCACTCATAGGAAAGCCCTAAAATGCATGTCAACACACTTTGTACAATTGTATGAGGATTTGGAGACTAGAAAATAAAAATGGACAGAAGCAAGAAGGATGTTTTTGCATGTACAAATGTGCATCCAAAATTATATTACACTTCAGTCCTCACTGAGCAAATGTGTATCAATTAAAGGGCTGGCACTTGTGAATGACATGTGTCCCTTTCCCTTGTCATAGTACTGATAACCAGGATGTTGTTTGAACATTGACCCATGCTGACCCATCCACTATGTCAACATTTTTTGAGAATGCCTTTGTAAACTTATTTTTGTGTTTATGGCAGAGCAGACTGTGGTGACCATTCTAGGATTTCTTGTTAAGTTGTTTACTTTTGTATTTCCAGGCAAATTCCAACCGAATCCCTCGCAGTTGTTGTAAGGGTCCTTCCTTGGCTGTGAGAGGAGAAAGTCCCAAGTAACTGGTCCTATTTTTCAAAATCTTCACAAGTGGGTTGCATGTTCAGGGTCCTGTAGAAGGTCTTGATTTGCTCTGCCTCTTTTAAAAAAGAATACATATCTTTTCACATATTTTGGTAGTTTTACATTTACAGCCTTACAGTTCCGGAGGTGTTTAAGATGTCTTCCCCATGCACTGTGAAATCAATAAAATGCTTCCACCTTCATAATTGCAGGCAATGCAGATCCCGAAGGACAAGGCTTTTGTCAAGCAGGTTTCAGCTTAGATTTTTACAAGGTGAGATTCTGCTTCTGAAATACTGTGACCAAAAGTAATTCTCATCTATCCCCAGTGTTCAAGCACCGTCTCAGTGATCAAGAGTTTGTCCCCATGCTGTTGCATATGGAAAGTTTTGTGAAGTTGTTGCAAGTTCTTTCTTCCTTTGCAAGCGTCAAATTTTCTGATTTCATTAATAAAAGAAATACTGCAATCAGCACCTGTTTATCTCTTTGTACTCCAATCTGACTCTGCTCAGTCTATCTTAATAGATAATTAGGCAAAAAATTGTATGTGCTTCTGTCTCAGTGTGTCCCACTTACGATGTTTTCCAGACACCTGACTTTTAGAAAATAATGGGCAGGCACCAGCTAGTTTTTAAAAGTTAAAACAGCTTGTATAAGGATGCTTTTTGAGGCAGACTGGTCATTGAGTAAGACCGTTCTCTTGCGGAGGTGAAAGTCCTTAAGGGCAATAGCTAGTTGTTCTTATGTGCAAGGGTCCAGAAACAGTATTGTGGGCCAAAGAATAAACTTTGCAACTATTGTTACTACCTGTGCCATTATTACAGCACCAGGACCCCACATAACTTTGATCATTGCCATTGTTTTCAGTGTTCTAGGCTACATTGCTATTCATATAATTAATAGCTGAGGAGTAAAGACCTCATCATAGGGTAGACAAAAATATATTTCTCTATAAAGCATTACTGTTGTTTCATTGCATGTGGAGACCCTCTTTTATGCTGACTTTCTGTTGTTAAAAATAATCATCAATTTTTAGAATGCTATGTTAGTGCTAAAAAAATTACAGCTTTCATTCGAGTGAAGATGCATAGGGTGATCTTAATTTTATTTAACTGTGTTTTTTCCTGCACATCCATGAACCTACATCCTTTCCTTGAACAGGGCTATTCTCCTTTATCGTGATTCTGATATTCTTTTGCTCATTTAAATTGTTTTCCCCATGTGTGCTTAATTTTGTTGTGTTCTTTTGTTATATAATTTTATTAAATTCTCCTTTTTGTAGAATGGAGACCTGATAGTGGGCGGGCCTGGTAGTTTTTATTGGCAAGGTATGTTCATCTGCTTGGTTAACTTGATTTAAGAAGTGAAGCAGAAAGTATTGTGGAAAATGTTGTTCTAGAGTTCCGGTGTTTTCTCAGTTTAAGATAACCATTCTCTGGTCTTATTTTCAACAAATACAAGTCAGAAAAACTGCTTAATAAGCAACTGAGCATAAAACTAAGTCAGGGAAAATTCAGGATGTAGATTGTATAGGAAGTGAAACAAACAGAAATAACTTTTTATATTGGCATTTTAGCACATTTGTCATTTAATTTATAAGTTGACTTCTTCCCTAGAAATACTGCAATTTTAAAATTTTAAAATTAGCTAAAGAATAGCTAATATTTTTACAACAAATGTAATATTTTCAAAGTTTTTGTCACTGATTGTTTCTGAACACAAGCTTTTATTGCTATCTGCATATATTTTTAGTTCATTTGTGGCATCACTGTAGTTTCCAAGATGTAGTTTCTCCTGTAGACAAAACCTGAAGTGGTTTTGGTAAAGGGTTAAAAGGGTATTTTTGCTTTAACATGTTTTGAAATGTATCGTATAGCTGATTCCCAGACTCTGCCTACCAATTTGCCCGTTGTCAGCCTTATTGATGTGTGTTTTTGCATTGCCATTAAAGGAGGAAGATCTAGTTGATTGTGATGGTAGGGAGTTCATATCTTTGATTTCACCATTGCTTCCATTGGTCTACTACATTTGTATTGTACAGCACCAAAAGGCAGATGAGTCTGAAAACGCTTGACTTCAGTTTGAATCAGCACCTTGAAATGGGTCTGGAGATATTTTTGTGATGATTCAATAGAGTCTCAGTGCCTTGTTGTGTTGATTTATGTGTACTTCTGAGACTTTCAGGGTAATAACGGAGAAAGAGTGAGAGAAGATGTCTACTCTTTGCACCTGTGGTATATTATCCCTCACAGCTCTGTTCTGATGTTCTGCTAGTACTATTTTGTGGAAAGTGGCTCTCCTTTTTGTCCCTTTCATTTATGAAGTTGTTTGAATCCAGGTCAGGTAATCACTGCAAGTATTGCGGATATCATTGCAAATTATTCCTTCAAGGATATTCTGAGGAAACTGGCACGAGAGAAGCAAACAGGAGTGGCACCACCCTCATATGATGACAATTACATGGGTAAGCAAAGCTCTATGTCAGTTAGCAATATGTTCTAAAAGCATGAGGCTTATATAAATGTGAAAACAAGACCAAAATTAGCAATGTTCCAATTGTGAGAGAATTTAAACGTGTTTTGCCTTAAGCACAACAGCAAATCAGTAGTTTGCTAGTTACTTCAATGGGATTATGAACATTTCTAAAATTATGCACAGCAAGAGGGTTTGAAGGTTGAGATCTTAAATGGCTCATTAGGGTTCTTATTATTTGGTCTCAAATAATTAAGCAGAAATAAAAAATTTTCACATTTATATCTTCATTCCAAAATTATGGGTTGTGTTTGAAGTAATTAAAGGCTACTTCAATTTTTAATAGATAAAAGAAAATTATATTCTGCAACATTTTGTACAGTACTGCACAAATACCCAATTTATTCTCACTGGTACTTAAAAGATACAATTCAAGTAAGCAATAACAAAAGTCAGTTTGAAGATATTATGTAATAAATAGAAAAAAGGCTCTTTATGTACCTTTTATTAGTACTGACCTCTAAGAATTTGCATGATATTTATGTGTCTCTGCATGTAAGACATCTTTTTCTTCACATAATTTCATAAAAGATGCAGTGGAATTTGAAGGCAAAAATATATCCTTTCACATCTGCTCATAGATTTGAAACTACAGTCCCTCATACAATCCAAAAGTCTTTACTCTGTCAATAGCAATTATCTCAGATGTTTACTAAAGCTCCAGGAGGTATTTAACTGCATCTTTGGAAATCTGTCTTCGATGTAAAGCTAAAACAGGATACTCACACATTACAATGAAGACCTAAATTGTGTCAATAGCTGTTAGGGCAAAACACCATAGTACCTGTTTTTTTTTCAGATAAATTATTCAGTATTAATGATTTAGAAGCTCATTTTTTGAGAAAAAGGTTAGATTTATTACACATTCAGACCTACAGTTAAATTAGTCCTAATAATGCGATAAACAATTCTCCTTTTTTCCACACAATTTTAGTATAGCGATGTTACAAAATTTACATTCTGATGATCAGATGAACAGAAAAATCTGATTGTCCTTGTGTATTTTTTGAAAATAATGGTTTATCAAGTGTTTTGCTTGTATTTTATCTTCAATCAGGATACTCAGTGGCTGCTGGGGAATTTACTGGAGATTCTGAACAAGGTAAGAAGCTATATACTTGCATGGAAACCATATGGCTGTGCACCTATTAAATTCTTCATTTTGGGTCTCTGCACAGGAGCATACCTTTTATACATTTGAAACACTGGTGAGACTTAACCTATCTGTACCCAATATTCTCAGAGTGAAATACTTCCTTAGAAGGTATACCACAACAGTGCAGAATTTAAGTAACCCAGAAGTCTGCATCTGTTGTTACGGTATTGTGCTCATGCATCTGTTCAGCAGTTAGAGCTGCGACAGCAGGATCAGTGGAGCCATCCAGGCTTACTTAATTTAGCCAGTTTAGTGACCAGCAGTAACAAGTGGAGCCAACAGTGCAGTTCTGTACAGTCCTTCAGTCCATGCTCGTTACTCACCTGCACAGAGGCTGCCGGCCCTCAATGTCTGGCTGGACAGATGCAACATGGCTTGGAAATCTCTGTGTATGCTGAAAGCACACTTCTGCCTGCCACACAGACGTCACAGCCCAGGCTAGGAGACAACATTCAGCTGGTTCTGGATAAAGACATGTGTCTACACCAGCTTGCTAGCTCTTGTTGGTGAAAGCAGCTCTTGGCTCTGTAAAAGTGTCCTTAGTTCCAGTTCATGTGCCTTAAGGATGGGGTACCCTGGGCAGTTCGTTAGCTGATCCTTTTCATACATTATATTTTCCCGCACAGGCATAATGCAGTAAGAACAAGTTCCCTGTGCTCTTGCCTCTACCTTGAGCCTTATATTTAACAGCAGGAGACAGAAGAATTGAATTCATTTTATTAAAACCTGGGCTTAGAGGGAGAGAAAATGTTCTACAGGAAGATGAGGTATTCAGTTAGTCCCTTGAATTAGGAAAAGCTGAATACACATTAATATAAATGTCCGAATATAGACTCATGCCTGAGACTTTGTAAAGGTTCTTGGATCAAGTAAGTTTGATAGGGGACATATTTAGGATAATTTTCTTTTAGACAGCAACTGTCATCCACAAAGAACCAGGCATCTCACAGACTTAATAAACACCTGAAATATTTCATGATCTGTAAAATAGCACATTGTAGGATTCTACATTCATGATTTGATAAAGTAGAGCAGTGTGCACTGAGGAACAAGTTTTGACCAAAATTACAGGATAAATATTTTTTTAAATCTGCAGAATGTCATTACATAACTTAGGATTCAGAGCAAACACTGAGGTTCAAGTTGTTCCCTCTGGCAAAAGGTGACACAGGATATTTATTAGTTTCACATGACCAGGGGAAACTGCCCTGGAAGGTGGCAGCTCCAGCAACATAGTTCTGTAATTCTCTAAGGACAGTCAGAGCAATCCATCCTGCAGGGGATAGGTTTATCAGCAACAGTTCCTGGAACACCACTGAGGCTTTAACTAAATACCAACAAGACTTAAATTTCACTTAATTGATGTGCTGAACTCATAGCACCAAGTGCTGTGGCAGGAGAAGTAAAATCAAGCTGAATGTTGTCTGATTTTTAAGTTGCAAAGTTTGTTCAGTGGGTGTGTTCAAAATGGAACACTAGTTTTCCTGTGTCTCTCCAAGTTGAACCCAGTGCAGAAGAAAAGCTCCCATCACAGCTGTCTGTTTGGTAGAGTATGTTAAAAATAATCAGTTATAAATAGAAATTTGTCCACGATTAGATATTTTCAGGTGTTCTGAAATTGTACAGGATTTCCAAACATAGAGTTTTGCTGAAAATATCTGTCATGCCTGGTGTTTCATACCTAAAGAGCTATGTTTCTTGTGTAAGGCTGACAGTTTGTCAGAAAGTATTGCTTAGGGGTGAACAGCTCCATGGTCCAGACTCACAAAGCCAATAGAGACATAGTACATTTCTGCAAATGAACCCAGCTCCCCAGAACTGTTGCAACTTAATCCTTATAAAGTTAGAGTTTCCTGTCATGTGCCACTATGGGTTCAAAAAAAAAATTTTGTCTTTTTAATACATACTCCAGGTTTTATAATGGATGATTCTTGAATCAATTAAGTCACATGAATGATTGGCACAAAGAATTGCATTCTTTGCTGACGGGGGAATCGTCCTGTGTCCTGTTCAGTCCTTCATTGCTACTGCCATCTCCGCTTGACTTAACACATTCAACTGCAGGGGAGTATATAAACCTGCAGAGGAACAGAGGAATGCTAGGTCAGTTCAGGCAGGCGTCTGAGGTGCCCTGGTACCTGAAGCTCCTGCTGCTGTCTTCTGATATGGATATCCTAATGGGGGAAGGTTTATACAGTAGGACTGCAGGCTGTGACTTCACCCTTCTTTTTTCTCCCCATTTTTTCCACTAGCTGTTTAAGATTTTGCCGTTGAGCAGAATTAAATCCTAGAAGGCAGCTAGGTCCAACGTTTCATGTTCTTGTTCAATGGATCCTTCCAATGCCACTCACAGAAATTTCCTTGTAATGCTTTTAGATAGCCTGTGCAGAACTTGTTGAACACTTTCCTGGCATCAAGCCAAATAACAGATGAGACGAACTGTTGTGCATCCAGAAAGAAAAGGAGTGTTTGTAAGGCCAGTTGTGTTTAGCTTCTGTACTCTAGTGTGTGATGCCACAACTAATTCTGGTTCCATCAATCTACATTGTACTAAGAGCTTTAATATACTGTGCCACGCTAAGTAATACTAGGCAGAAAGAGATCTCTGGATGAGTGTATTCAACAGTTAAGATGTAATATTTCATGCAACTAGATGCACTGAATGAATGATAAAATCTCATGAATTAATGTCTTGAAGTGCTTTGCAGGTGTTTCTGATACAGATAACAAAACAATCCTAAGGGTTATGTATCAAGGAAGATTTAAGTGGCATGGGATACATGTAGCATGCACCACTCAGCATAACCAGTTCACTGTTGATCATTTATCCTTTCAGAGTTGGTTGCTGGAGTCCCAAGGGGAGCGCAGAACTTTGGCTATGTATGTACTGGACCCATATTTTATCCTTTTTTATACTGAGAAGGCAGTTAGACTATTTGGAAGGTTAAAGGTGACATTGTATTTTCTGTGTCTTTGATCCTAAACGTTGTAATAAGAGATAACTGCCACTGACTTTCACCCTCAGGTTTACTTGGCTGGACTGAAATGCCTTACTGGTTTGGGCTTTGAATATTAAGTGCTTAATCCCTTCTGTAGTCTGTTTCCAACAGCCAATTACAAGCATGGTTTGAGTATGACTAGTATCCCTATACTCCCTGAGTGTTATCAGACCTAAGCTTACTCATAGGTTAGCATATTTCATGTGCAATGCTGTGTCCACAGGAGAGAAGTCCAAGTTCAGATTATTCATACCCAGTGCTTATTTTCAGTGCTCTAAGTTTATACACTGAATACCAGATGTGAAGTCATGATATGCAGTCAGAAGTGAAGGGAGAAAATGATATATCTCTGTGAATACAGCTTTTACCTCAGTTAGCCAGAACTAACCTGATTGGGAAACAGAGGTCCCAGCCACAAATACATTCTCTAGTTTTGTGGACCCAAAATTCCTTGTGTCTCTGGATCTTATTCATACCATTTTTCAGAAGAAAGGTGTGTTTTTGTATGTATATATATTTATGTACATATGTATGTATTTCTGTATGTTTTAAGTTCATGTTTTCATGCCTAATAATGTAGTCACTGGTTAGCTGACAATCTGTGATTTGCTGCTGTTTGGTGTCCCGTAAAGAAGGGAAATAGTCTTTTCCTAATTTTATTCATGGGGGACCTGACACTCATAAAATCTTAGTGATTTGCTCAAGATCATACAGGAAAACTGTGGTGAGACAGAAAAGAATTTTTTTTGCTTGGCTACTTGGACCATCCTTCAGTGTGTCAGATTGGTTTGCAGTGATGTTATGCTGTAGCATCTCCATGTGTGCTTGAAACTTTCCATATTTTTCTGTTACCAGGTCTCAATCATTAATTCTTCAGACTTGACCTTTATCCAGAACTTCACTGGTGAACAGGTAATGTCAAGCAACTACGTGATGAAATACTGTATCTCTAGAGGATATAGTTCATTAACATAGTTTCAAGAATATATAAAAAATTTTTAGAATTAATGACCATAGAAACAAAGAGGATTATCAGTGAAAAAAAAATGAATTGATATCTGATATGAAAGCCTACCTGTTGTTTTTTATTTCCAGATGGCGTCTTATTTTGGGTACACTGTTGCAGTATCTGATGTTAACAATGATGGGTAGGTTACCAAATATATTCAGCTCCACTGAACATTCATAGAAGCAATGCCTGATATTTATTAATAAACATAGGTTTTCAGGTGCTTCATACCTCAAAATGCTTCTTTTGCCTTCTCTGCTTTTCTAATTTTAATTGTTTACACAGGCTTATCTTTGTGCAATCACAGTGGCACAAGTATTTGCAGGCCTAGTCTGGGTGACTATATCTTCCTGAATACTTATTCAAAGCAGTGTGGCAGAGCAGGAAAGTCAAAAGTCTTAGGAAACAGATCCAGGTGAAAGAACAGTGAATAAACAGCGCTAGCTACTGCTGGGAAGAGATAGGTGAAAGTCGAAAGTTCGTGCTCCCATTCTCAAAAGCAGGTAAGTCTTCTCACATGTGAACCATCCATAGCTTCACTTCTCAATTTTAAAAGCTTTCCCATATCATCAGCTCCTCATTCCAGCACCTGCTAGTTGGCCATCCATTTTCATTATCCGGAGGACCAAAACATGTCCATGGCCCGTAGTTGTTATGACAGGCATTGTGCTTCTCTGAGGGAGAATGCTGCTCAGCTCCCAGGATCATGCTTAAAACACTCAGGGATTTCAGGCCCTGTTGAACAAAACGCTTGCTAACTTTGAACTCATGTAAAGTCTGATTAAATATTTTAGAAGATCAGGACTTTAGTAAGTGAATACTGATACTAACTTTCTAGCAAGGACATAAAGATCCCTGAAGCTCACACCCTTGGAAGTCTGCACAAAGGTGAGCCCAGATGATATTTAGAGCTGTGGCATACTCTTGCATATTGCAAAATGTCTCAGATGTGTCTACTTCATTTTCTTTTCTTGTGTTTATTTCTTATTAGGTGCTTAAACATAGTGCATTAAATAATTTTTCTGGACTTAATTATTGATTCCTGTCCCTGACTAGTGCCCCTTTAAAGAGTGAGGAATACAAGAAAAGATAAACTAGGTCATAAAATGTTATTGCAGTTCCAAAACAAAAACAAACAAGCAAGCAAAAAAAGCTTCAACAGTTTCTGCTTCATACTACTCCAATCTTTGCAGGTTTCTGATGTCTAATTTTGTCACAATACCATAGCTTTTGAAAATTCCTATTTTTATGATACACAAAGTCGGGAATAATTTAGTCCTACCATAATGCATTACTGATGTGAAAAGGTGGAGAAGCATTAATCTAAGTTACAATAGACACTCAGACTTGGAGGGAACTTGCTGTTTAACTTCTCACCGAACCAAACTATTTCCTGTGCAGGTTATTTCCTGTGAACCATAGGGTTACTTGGCAGGTCTCATATTTTCTGTGTACCTTTAAGACCACAGTTATGTCAATAATATAATCAAACTGCTGTTGAGGCCTGTGTGGTCTCCCAGTCTATATCTTAAAAAAAATCTAATGACTCTCTCTGAGATCCAAACATCCCACAGGAAATAAAACACAAAAAGCTCTACTTGATAAACATGTCTGATTAGATATGTAGTCTGTCTTTGCTGGTTTGCACATATAGTCGATAGCAATATTTATCTGAAAGGGAGAGTAAAACAGAGAGAGAAAAAAAAAAGGCAAAACGGAAATGACCACTTCAAATTCCCTTGTGCTTTTTGTGCAGCTAAGCATAAAGGAGGTAGTGATGGCCTTATCAGTATGAAGAACCTAGTTAAGTTATATGCTGAAAAGATTAATGGGAATGATGCTTTGCTGTAATAAGACTGAAAACATGGCTCAAAGATTAGGCTTATCTTAGGAAAAAAGCTCTGTAGACCTTCTGCTCCAGCAGTTCTGCATGTGTTGCAGGGTGACTCTTGCAGTTTTATCTGCACCACATCAGGATTGTAGGCAGAACAGGGAAATTGAGGATATTGTTTGAACTACTGTTTAGCTGCCCACTGCTAGTAATGAGAAATCCACAATGAAACTTAACAAATCAGGCTTTGCCATCAACTTACAGACTACATTCCTAGTAAAGAGGAAAAAAGAGAACACTTTCAATTTAGACTGAAACAGTCCAATAAAAATAGTGGAAGAAACTGTTTACTGGTCTTTTATTTGGCCTATATCAAAGCTTCCCATAGTTATACTTTGACCTCTTGACATTTCCCATACTCCTGCTTTTTATTACTCAGCAGGATACAAAGAAACTGCATACAGTCTTGGGAGGTGGTCAGCTTATGCTTTTCAAAGATTTTTTTTTAATCAGAAGGGAAGCAATACTGGCTGGTTACCTTTATGTGCTGGAACAAAAATAAATACGTGATTTATGTTAACTACAACATCTTAGTGCAGTGATGATATAAATCTAATGAACCAGTTCAAAAAAACACTGCAAACTGAACTGTACTTTATGGTTTGATATTACTGTCCAGGGACTTTTGCTTTTGCTTTGCTCTTATGGCCTTTTAAAAGGGATCACAACAACCTGAATTTGGCTCAGAACTCCAGTTTTGTAACTATAAATTTCTACAATTTAAAAACCAATTGAAATATCCTCTTTCACCAACATAAATGCGTAATTCTAATCACATAGTTACTTATAACCTGAGAAGTGACCCCCGCTTTGACTGCTTGACATCCAAATACTTAAACGGTAGGAGCTGGAAGGTAAAACTGACTATAAAGCATGGTAAGTAGCAATTGCTTGCTTATTACCCACTTGGAGAGAAACCAGGAATAAGTAAATGAGGATCAGAGAGTGCGGGGTAGCTGAGGAATCCTTCTTCTCTGGCTATAGTACACTGCTGTGACAGTGAAATACAAAAACAAAAACAACCTAGAATTGCCTAAGGGAGAATTCCTTCTTGCAGAGGACTTGCTGAAGCAGCTTGCCTTGACCTCCAGAGCTCGGCACTGACAGAGAAGGGGGAAAATCAAGAGGGTGAGGCTTTGGTGTGGGTGGGACATGCCAGGACCTGGAGGGAAGGCAAACTAAGCGCTGCGGGTGTTCCAGGTAGCTCTGCTGCCCATAACCAGCTTACAGCTTAAGACAAGCCATCTTAGCTACTGGGTTCTGGTCCCTGCTCCCTGGTCTATTCATGCATTTTAGACAATCACTGTCATTTATTCTAACAAAGTAGAAATTTTCCTAGAAAATTTCTGTTCACTTCCAGCTGAGGTGCTGTGATCCCTGCACAACAGACTCCATCTCCTGTCTGCTTGCTTTCTGTCTCACCTGGTTAATCTTGTATTCTGGGCGAGGCTTCTGCTTAGACAATTTTAGGCCACTGGGGGTGATAGATAGTCTGCCTGTCTCTTCACCATTTTAGGCAATCTGGATATTGCTCTATGGACGAGAGTTTTAAATGTATCTTGGTATCTACTTATTTTACGTCGATGTACTAGGATCTTCCTCGTTCTGAATCTTTTGGTTCCTTACCACCTCTAAAAGAATCTTCCCTTAGTCTTACAATTCTTCGTTTGTAAAATATTCATTGGAGCAATGCTCATCTTTTGCTCCATGGTTTATACAGCACATAACACCATGGGGTCCCAATCTTACTGGGAATATCTGGACTGTGATGTAATAAAATAATAATTGATGATAGTGCTACTGTGTAATGCTTTTAGTACATGACATACGTAAAATAACTTGTAAAAAAAAGAGCATTCATGATCTGTTTTTGTTGCTGTTATTGTTTCATAGCAACTGTTTCAGCTGACATTCTGTCCCAACCATGAACATCTTCCATTAGTAGAGGAGGATTTTTGATGTTTAGTGTGAAAGGAAGATCATACCTTTGATGTCAAGTCAGCATGTGCTTCCTTCCTTTTATAGTTATTCATGCCACGGGGTAAAATCTGACATATAAAGAAGAGAACAACTGTATCAAAGTGACCTGACATTTTGAATTACAGTTTCCTTTATGGAAATATGCTATAAAACTTCATAGAAAAATAACATTTCTAGAAGTACTTTGTCACAATTTATAGAATGTGTAAGTTCTCCAATGTGATTAAAAGGATTCTAGATGAGATATTCTGTACTAAATTCTATGGTATATATCTTGGAACCATAGTATATTTCTATGGTAAAGTAGTAGCTGAGCTACTCCTAAATCATATGGGGTTTTTTTCTCTCAGGTTTGGGAAAGACAATGTAGTGCAATTTTACTAGTTGGTTACTAATGGATAAAGCCTTTCTGAAAACATCAGTATTAGGAATATGATGAATTGAGAGTAGAAAGTTTTCTACAAGTTTTACAAAGTTTAAACAAAGTTTCACATTAAAGCAAGAGAATATGTTTTCCAAATTAAAAATTCTGGAATCAAGTAGTACTAGCTATTTGCAGTAACAGAGTTCCTTAGTATGGGTGACCAATGTCCACTGAATATAATTGGAATTATCCTATTCGTTTATACGGGCTTGAGCAATCTTCAGAAATTAATCTGATACTAATATTCTGCTTGTTATGTGTCTATCAATCTTGCCTGATTTTATTCTTCACTGTCCAGTAAAGGGTCTTTTTTTCCCCTGCTAAATAAATGTTGTTAACATGTTTCGAAACGTCCCCATTTAGAACAACAACAGGCAATATACACCTTCATTAGTCTGTCTTCCTTTACTGATTCTTCTTGGAGTAGCAAAAGGGACAGAAGGACTTTTCCCTCTAAGCCCCATATTTTTGAGATTTTATGATGTCCTTTCTCTTTAATACTTAATACAGTAAATTACATGAGCACTGCAACTACTCATGTACCTAATATTCGGCAGAAGTGTCTTCAGAAATAAAGCTTTGGCTTTGTTTCCCAGCTTCCATTTGAATTAGTGATGAGGCACTCTCTATTGATTGATGCTCTACCTGTGTTTCATGTGTATTACTTCGAAAGTCTGCTGGAAAGTGGCAGATTTTGTTCTGTTGTTCACTTACTGATGTATAATTTTTTAAGGCTACATTTTATACTAAAATTTGTCCCTCACTAGCACTGTTAGCAGGATAGATCTACAGAATTTGTTCTAGTAACACGGATCCCCTCTTCATTAAATTCCTGATTGCTGAATCATTAACTGCAAAGTATAGCTTTTCAGTGTCTACTGTGGGCATAAATTGAAGTGCGAGAAATTCTATTAAACCTAGGAAGAAATATTGTTGCTGTGAGGGTGATGAAACACTGGAAGCAGTTGTCTGAAGAGGTTTGAGTATCTCCATCCACAGGGATATTCAAAACTGGAGTGGGCACAGCCCTGGGCAGCCTTCCCTAGTTGCCCATGCTTTGATCAAGTGTTTGGACAGCAACTCCAGAAGTGCCTTTTTACCTCAGCTAGCTAGTCTATGATTCTATGATAATCACCAGCTTCCTGTTTAACAAATGCATGAACTGTGTTGATTACAGTCAATCTCTCAGTGACATTGGCTTTTCTTTGACTGTTCCAGTTTAGATGATATCTTAGTTGGTGCCCCTCTCTTTATGGAACGAGAATTTGAAAGCAAGCCTAAAGAAGTTGGGCAAGTTTATCTATATCTGCAAGAAAGTGCTTTCCTCTTCCGAGATGCGCAAATTCTGACAGGCACTGAAGTGTTCGGTAGATTTGGCAGTGCGATCACACACCTTGGAGATCTCAATCAAGATGGGTATAATGGTAATTTATATCTAATGTAGTTATATATATATCTCTGTATAACATTGATTTTGAAAATGGCTAAGCAGTGAATATGAAGTGTCTGTGCAGAGCCTGAAAAAGGCTTTTTAACATGTAACTGCCTTTGAAAGTCATGAGAATTTACACTAATCCTAATGAAACTGATATTGAGGGCCAAACAATGAAAAGCTTACCTGTAGGAGAACAGTCATAGTGAATACAGTGCTATTTTTTACAAAATATTAGCATGTTCATTTGAATAAAAATATTATCTTTTGTTTTATGACTATAATTACATTTAAATCCTTAGTCAAGATGTTGCATTTGTTTAAAAGCAGAGTTCTCTCTCTCTCCTCAAATGCTTGGATGAGTTTGAGAATTGAATGACGTTCAGTAAATGGAGTATTTTGCCTATAATGAAAGAACTGGACAAGTACAGACATCCTATTTTGGAATCAGGCTTCCATTGGTACTTAGGCACTGAAAGAAAAAGGTGCATAATGGGACCTTTTTCAAATGGCTGTAGCACGCGCACACAACAAAATGTTCATGTAAGTTAACTGGGAGCCTGAATTCAAGAAAACAGTCCAAAGTAAACTAACTTGCTTAATTATCTGAGATAGCCTGGATGAACCTAGCTCAACTAGTGTGGCTGTTGAATCTCAACCTAGTGACATGATTATCTCCACGTCCCATGTGTAGGAACTGAGAAGAGCATTGTGAGTTCTGCTTCTTGGATATGGCACCTCATTTTTTAAGGACTGCAGTGGTTAATTGCGTAATGTCCAAGGCCTCCTGTTAAATTCTTGATTCAACACTATTCTCATTTCTCCATAAGTTTTTGGCTTGGTATAGATGAAAACATTATATTCTGTTGTTCTCTTTTACATACTAAAGCACTGGATGTTTGAGGGAGTGGGATTTTTTGTCTATGTTGAATATTTTATCTGGAAAAATGAAATTAATTTTATCTAACAACTGTTCCTTATTAATTTAGTGATAGAGGAAATCAAGGAAAATTAGTGTCTGTTTAAAAATACGGAAGTAGAAGCAAAAATTCATTAGATCTTGGTTTATTAAAGCTTATTAAATGCCCTGGATATACGGTAGAGGAATCCATTGTGGACTGGCTATTTAGTATAATGCAATAACCCCCTCAGAGGATGATTTTACTAGCTTTTGTCATGAAAGCTTGACACAGAAGAGACACTACAAACATTTATCTATATTTGCCTTAGAACTAGAATCCATACAGGAGTACAGAACACCATTTATGTCTGTATTCCTGCAGGGACTTAATTTTTGCGTTATTTTAATTGTGCCCATTCTTTTTATTCTTTTATTGCATTGCAGACATTGCTATTGGAGCACCATTTGCAGGAGAAGACAGAAGAGGGAAAGTGCTCATTTACAATGGATACAGTAATGGGTTAAATGCTAACCCTTCCCAGGTTCTCAATGGAGCCTGGGCCTCACAGTCCATGCCTTCGGGATTTGGCTTCACTCTAAGAGGAGACTCAGATGTAGACAAGAATGATTACCCAGGTAAGATTTTTCCATTAGAAAGGGAATGTCGTACTTCCATTCTCTGGAATATGCATCATGCCTAAACTGCTCCTTTTGGAAGGCAGAGGTCAGAAGAAAGAATAGACATTTTTGCATAGTTCTAGCTTGCTTTCCTGAGAGCTAAAATCAGGCAAAACAAATACTCCCTTTCCTGTCAAAAGACATGATCAGAAAGGCAAGAAAGGTCTTAAATAGTTGCATTAACATAAAACATGCGAAGTTTACAATAAAAAGATTAACCCTTTCCCCCTATTTCCAAAAATTGAATGCTCGGCTCATTGAACTTCTAAGGTCTCCTTCATCCTGGAATTCTTTCTTAATTAAAAACATGTTGTGTTGTAGAAGAAGAGATTGACTTGGTTGTGTTGCTAAGTTGTTTTTTGCTGTCTGGAGAGACACTGAGCTATATATAGATTCTTAACAGCTTTGATTGCATTACAAAAAAGTAGAGAGAATGCAAAGACATTGCTTAAAGGCAGATATTTCATTTGGGCCTTTCCCTCCCTTTTATTTTTTCATTTAACGGTATGGACTCTTCCTTTTTAGGTTAGCTTTGGTTCTTCCTTATTAGTTTACCTGACATGCACTCAAATTTATCAAGTTTGTAGCATTAGTTGAGTTTCTCTGGGGAGGAATTTATTTTTAAAAAAAGAGACATGTTTCTAGCATTAAGTAGTCTGAATGTAGGAGCTGTTTTAAATGTGCTTGTATTTACTCTCTCTCTCCTCTAGAAGCAAATCTGTTTGTTTCTTTTCATCACAATTCAGAAGCCTGAGCAAGGGTGTGCAGTAAAAGATTGTATTTTGTTATCATGAAAGGTTCATCCACAGTAAAACACTAATAGTCTTTACTTCCCTAACTTACTATGAAATCACTTTTGTTAGCCTCGGTTATTTCAAGGCTAGTGTTCTCAAAAGCTGTATTGTTTCGAAAGTGAAAATTGTGATTTTCAAAATGACAAAAGCGGGATTTCTTTTAACTTTTTGTGATGGATTGTAAAAACCTGGAAGAGGTCTCTTTTTCCAAAAGCGGAAGAGAGTTTCTGGGAAGGGGTGTTTACAACAGGAATTAGTTTTACAAACAGATAAAGCTGACTGCAGAGTAATAAAGTGAGACTATCACAAGACTTATGTGAGAGGATCTTTAGCATTTGAGGGAAAAAAGGCCTTTTAAACACTCTTCTGTCTTTTTGTTTACATATTGTTGATGTCGCTATTAATAGTCTTTCATTGTCCATGACTAATGAGGTTCTTTTGGACAACGGAACTCTTTCTTTATTAAAGTTTCAGCATTTAAACATTTCCTAAAGAACCCACAAGGCCCCCCAGTGAAACCAAAGAAAACAGAATATTGCATTCCTGACATTTCTAAGATTGGAAAGATAGAGAGAGGGGAGAAATTCCTTCAGGTCTTCTTTGAGTCCCATGGGGAAGAAAGAAGAGAAGTCCAACTCGTGTATTAGCATACTTTATGTAGAGTATCTTTTAAGCTGATTTCTGAAAAGTTTGGGTGATGGGCTCGAACTGTCTAAATGTGTACTGAGGAACTGCTACAGTCAATTCAGTTGTGAGATTTCTTGGAGTTACTCTGCTTGTGATTGTTGGCTCCACTAGGCATGCTACTTTCAGAATTTCACATTGTGATATCAGCTCACTGTACGTTAAGATGGTTTGGCTTTATTACATGGATTACTTATTTTAGCAAAAAAAACCCCCAACCCTGCATTTACTGTAACTATCTTTTCCCTCCATCCCTCAGTTGAATATCTGGATGAGCAGTCCAGAGTACTCATGAGAATCTGTCAAAAAAATAACAGAAGAGAACTTTACTGTCTCTCAACCACCTTTTCTTTAATTCACAAAGACTTGAAGCACCAAAACAGAGCTGTAAAAATAGCGCAATCACAGCACAGTATTAGCACAAAAATAGAATGCCTCCCTATGGGAAAAAGGAATAAAATAAAGGAAATAATATGGGGAAATGCAAGTCCAGGACTAACACCTTGGGCAATGAAGTAAGTAATCCTTCTTGTGTCAAAGAGCTTTTCTTCTTCACCTCCTGACGGAAATGCCGAAGGGCAGCCCTTGTACAAGGAGGAAACAAGGGACTGAACTTGGAAGTCATAGGAAGGAAGTTTTATTTTAGATGTCAGCTGAGAGGCAGAGTATTTGCTGACTATAGATGGTCTAGGAAACTAGCCTTTAATTCAGTGCTTCTCAAACTACTGGTTGTAACTGTGATGCAGAGAGGATTATGAAAGATTAGAAAAAAATCTCCAAAATTTCATTTAAGCTTTTTAATGTGTATTTTATAAAATCAACCATTTCATAAAAAGAAAAAAGTAATAAAACTTGGGGGTTGGATTAGATGACCTTTGAAGGTCCCTTCCAACCCAAACTATTCTATGATAAAACTAAATTACGCTGACTCATCACTCTCAGAAGTTCAGTTCCCATGGACTGGGAAATGAGAGACAGCTGTAATGTCTGGCTGCAGGTATAAACATGTATTGCCACAGTCTAAGGTGAGATCCTCCAAGCCATTAGTTCTTCCATGGCTAGAGTTCAAGTGTTGTGTGAAGACAAATGAGCTCAAAAAGTGATCACACTTGCAAGAAGTTCAGGACTGACACCAGTTTGTGAGGACTCACATAGAACTATAGCTGTGCTTGTATGATTTACTCAAGCCCTTGTGCCTAACGTTGTTCATGAGAGAGGCATATCCCTGCTAGGAAACGGGAGGCTGAGGTATGGGAGTTACTCTGCCATTTCATTTTTAATGCACTGTGTAGTATTTTCAGAGCTTTGAGTTTCAGACCTTCTTCTTTAAATCAGACCATGTATTAATGTTCTTGGAGCAAGTCACAGACCTGGAGGCCAGAAGAGACCACCTGGTTGTGTGGCTTTTCTACCACAGACCACTGAGCTTCATCCTGGACTCACTTGTACTGAGCCCACAAACCAGTGGTCTTAGAGACTGAGTTACAAGTTGGAGAATACAGTTCCTAAAAAATGAGGTTGAATCACAGTCAATTTTTTCTCCTAATGGGCAAAGGTTAAATCCTCTCCTGGTTGGGAGTTCAATTCAGGCTGAGATCTACCTATTAGCCTTCTGGGAAAGAGCAGCCATTTGGTACAGGGATTGATATCTTTCTCTCTTCATCCAAATGCCAGTATAAGCTCAGGAACAGAGAAGCAAATAGGGAGCAGACAAAGGCTGCCTAATAGTCAGTGCTGTTCAAATCCCGTAGCTTTCCTGTGGGTGGAGGAGTGGTTTCTCCTTCCTCCAGCAAAGAGAGAGAAACCACCTCTTCCTTCTTGGTCTTACCTAGGACAAGCAGAGGAAGACCCCTTTGTACCCTAGGACCCCAGCTGCATAATAAGTATGGGAGAAAACTGATCACAGACAGGTTTAATGGTAGAGTAGCAGAGTAGGCAGGGAAGAACATAATACATCCATACTGATACAGATGGAAGACCTGTCTAGCACCGTAGCATGTCTCCAGCAGTGGCCAACAGCAGGTACCAAAGAAATTGTACAGTTCTTGTGATATTTCCCAGAATATTCACCCTGCTCTAACCACTGGAGGAGTAAGGTGTCTCTGAGTCACAGGTGGCATCTTAAAATTTAGTAGCCCTTGACAGACTTTCCTTCCATGAATTTGACCAACCAGTTGTAGAACTCGTGTGAACTCTTGGCACCCACAGCAACCTGTGGCAAGGGGCCCCACAGCCTTACTGCATGTTTTGTGAAGTAGTTCTTTTCACTGCATCCCATTCAAGTCTTGAACGTTCCACTGGACAGTTTCTTTGGATGTGTCATAGTTCTCATACTGAAGAGACAGGAAGCAATTCTTTTTTAGTCCATTCTTATTTTACAGACCTCTTTCATATTCCCTCCCTCAGCCATACGTTTTAGCAAGCCTGTGGAAGCAACCCTAATTTATTTAATTGCTCCTTGTGCAGAGGCAAATGGCACACCAGTCCTGCTGTACCAGATGATGGTTCAGTTTGCCATCACTGCTGCCTCTTCATATATTTTTAGGTAAAGAGCAGTGTGTAAAGTCTGACTTATGTTGGGCTAAAGCATTGCTTCTAATAAAGATTTTACCATTGACCTGGGTTTTGAACTTATCTGACATAAAAAAAGCTGTATCTTCCCTACTGAGAAGAAAATCAGAATTAGTATTTCACAAAACAGTCATCCCAAGTCTCTTTTGTTGGTATCAGTGATTATGTTTGTGCAAGAAAATGAAGTGAGCCAGGAACCGTGGTCTGGCCTTGAGGCTACACGGTACAGAACAACTCACCATAATCAGATGAAACCCTCCTGCTAACTGAAACAGGATGGCCATATCCAAAGTGCCTGTTGGGAAACGTTCTTGGCCCAGACCATTCCTGGACACTATCTGGGAGAGTACTAACTTGTACCCATTGCAATCAGACCAGAGTCTGTGCTAATGATATAAAAATCTAGACAGTAACAACACAGTGCTCAAGCTCATGCCCTGACAATATTTATTTCACTTGCGTAGCCACTCATTGCACAAAGCACAGGATACAGACAGCTGAATGGAAACCTAGTCAACATCATACCTAAAAATGAAACTTTCTCTAGTAGGGCCAGCATACAGACAGGGCTGCTTTTCCTTCTCATTAGCAGTCCTGTCAGTGTAATGACCATCTTTCTTCAGCTGCCCTGGCATAGACGTTACCACTGTAACAGTAACAGACCTGTACTCTCAGCATTGTGAAAATACAGGGATTTTTCTAATCTTTCAACAGGGAAGATTTAGTTTTTGTTATTAAGCATAACCCTTGGTTTACATCTCTGCACCTTTCCAGGGAAGGACTTCTGTAAATTGTGTCATACTTGCAGACACTCCAGATGTTTTATGCCCAGAATATTCCTTTATCAACACAGACAGGGATGATAATATGGTAGTCTCCCCTTTTCAGGCTTGGAGGTGGTGGGAAACTTTCAACCCTGGGAAGCAGCAGAGGCAGAAGACTCTGCTGATCATTCTAACAGCTCTGTCACTCTAAAGACATGCAGCTGCCCTCTTTCTGTGGTGGTGTTCATCACTTTCAGCCCAAACAGAATGCTGTTCCTCACCTAGCAGAAGAATTGCAATGCCAAACAGTGGTGATGGTGGTAATGAACGTATGGGTGCTCCTTTCTTTGTAGCCATGTGTCATAGTTTAGCCCCAGCCAGCGACTAAGCCCCATGCAGCTGCTCGCTCACTCCCCCACGGTGGGATGGGGAAGAGAATCAGAAGAGTAAAACTGAGAAAACTCATGGTTTGAGATAAAGAGAGTTTAATAGGTAAAGCAAAAGCCGCACACACAAGCAAAGGAAAACAAGGAATCCATTCACCACTCCCCATGGGCAGGCAGTTGTTCAGCCATCTTCAGGGAAGCAGGGCTCCATCACGCATGATGGTTTCTTGGGAAGACAGATGCCATAACTCCGAATGTCCCTCCACCCCTTCCTTCTTCTTCGTCCCAGCTTTATATACTGAGCATGACATTATATGGTATGGAATATCTCTTTGGCCAGCCTGGGTCAGCTGTCCTGGCTGTGTCCCTCCCAGCTTCCCGTGCACCCCCAGCCTTCTTGCTAGCAGGAGGAGCTGGACTGTCCTTGACTACTTAGCAACAGCTCAAAACATCAGCACCTTATCAATATTTTCTCATCCCAAATCCAAAACATAGCCTCACACTAGCTTCTGTGAAGAAAATTAACTCTACCCTGGCTGAAACCAGGATACCATGTAAGAATTAGGCAGAACCTGACCAAACTTTATAGTTGGGTAAGGCTACCAAGAAGGAAGCAGTAGGAGGAAGGCAGATTAAGCATGTAAATCAGATAGATTGAATGTACCAAGCCAGCTCTGTGCTTTTTGATGTGACTATTCAGGCAAACAAGCAACACGCAGCTTTCCCAGTCTTCCAAGCATGTCACTGGCAAGCTTTATTCTACACTTACCTGAGATACTTGGCATCTCTCCAGTATACAATATCTACCCAATATTTGAAAGAAAAGACCAATTAATCCTCTTAAACTACATCTGCATCTGCAACTACAACTACAAGTATGTTGTTCTTCGTTTCTGAACTGTCACTGAACAGTCCTTCTCCATACTGTCAAACTCATTTTTTTGCCAAAACAGGGTTGCTGCGTGCTCTTTTTTGGAGACTAATAATTGGCATGGGCCAACTGCTTTAGGGCTGTTCTAATGATGCCACCACAGACAGTGTGGGTATGGCACACAGACACATTCTCTGGCACAAATTTATTAACAGTGATATAATTGTAACGTCTTTCAGCAGACAATCCATTTCACAGTTTTCTGACAACTCATGTTCTAAGGTCATACTCAAATGAGAAGATCCGATCTCACTTAATGCTGCTATAGTGAATACTGACTTAATGCCATTACTCCCTTAATAAAAGGTATTAAAGCAATAAAGGGGGGAGCAGTGAATGGAGTGGAAAAGTGTAAAAGACAGGCTTTTTTCATCAGTTTAAGTGCAAATGCAGTGGCAGTTGGAAGGAATTATGTGTGAGGTTTTGTGCTGCGCTTTTCAGTGCTGAGGTTAGGATGTAGCAAATCAGCATTGAGCTGTATCTGAGGCCTTACTGGCGAAGCCCATAATGCAGTGTATATAGCCATGGGATTCTCTGTAATAGCAGCTCTTCAAGGTTTGCCCAAGATATTCTGAAATCGCTGCCTCATCAGAACCTTCCTGGCTGTCTTCTACACTGGAACATCTGAGCAGCATAATGATAACTTTCAACACAGCTTCCACTCCACTCACCAGTAAATCTGGGGCTTTTAGGGCCCCTTTGCTCCATCCTAAGCTTTTTTGGTGTCATCAAGGCCTGAAGCAGGGAATGAAGCCTCAGCTTAGGCATGTATTTTGAATTGTAGTTTATTTTATTTATGATTTTGTCTCTTTCTATTATCATAGTTCGATTTTCATAGGAACAAAAGAAATCCGCAAATCTGTTGAATGGGAAAGAAATTTGTTTCTTTTGGCTTCTGGGCATCCATTCAAAGCTGGTCCCCACTGAGTGCTTGGAGTCTGTGATTATCTAGGTGATGGTGCCGCACTTCCAGCTGGTTCATCTATCTGTGCAGGGCTCAGGCGTTTGGATGCTGTAAGGTCTCCACCCTCACATTCCAGCATATGTTCACTCACTTCATGGCTGATTATAGCTGAGCAAATAGTTTATAATGAATAACTTACTCAACTCATTAGGCTTGCTTTCGTCTTGTGGCATATCCTCCAGCAGACTGTGGTTTCTTCAAATGTGTTTGTCAACCAGGGTGATTTAACCAGTTTCTTTTAACAGTGTGGGTGGATTCAGAGTAGTGCTCTAGATGAATTCACTATTCAAATACTATTGCTAGTTAATTAGTTAATTGCTCAAATAAATTATGCATTAGTGTTTCTGATCCCTGCCTGTTTAGGCACTTTGTGTAAGTCTTCCTTATTGACTTAGAGAGTCTCCCTGGAGCCAGTGCCACTGAAGCTTCATCTTCAAGGTATCCTGTTTTTATACAAACACAGCTGTTGGCCTGTTCTTTTGGTTATTCTTTTTAGTCAAGCCTTTTTTAGCACAGTGAAATGTATAATTGTTATTATACAATGTCTTCATGCCTTGTTATTTTGGACTCAGTTATTATCTTAAGAATAGCATGTATATATAAACAAATTACTCTAGAAACATTTTAAGAAGGAAACAAGTGTGATAATCAGACAAAATCTCCTCAGAACTTCAGTAATCCAGTCTATTCTTATTAAAATAGGAGTATTTAACAGTTCCATCTGCTAAGTACATTAACTCAAACAGCAGGAAGAAAACCCTTGTTTCTTTCTGAGAGGCAAGGGTTCTTCAGCGTTCATAATTTTTTTGAGAACAGTAGGCATTGTGCCAACAACATCACAAATCATAATCTAGTGATGATTAAATTATGAAGTTGGTCCAGGAGATTTGTGAAAGACAAACAAATTAAATCAATGAGAAGCTGCATCTGCTCTGGTAAGAAAGGACTGCTGAGTGTGGGACCCAGAACAAGGGCATGGTTTCTGCCAGCAAATGAAGAAAGGATGAAGGGTTTCTACCAGCTAATTATGTTTTCACATGAATAATCACTCAAAAATGTAGTGACAAACCAAGAATCTCCAACAAATAGGTTTATTTTATAGCAAATTATTATTTGTGTAATTTGCAAGTATGCTTTTCTAAAATTCTTTGAGATATTTACTGAAATCACAATATTGTGCCCAATGGAATATAAGAATAAAGCAATTAATTCTGATAAGTAGGGAATTACTGAAGTAATAGAACATTACCTGCCTTCTTTTGGTTTTGTTTGTAGTATAATGAAGTTAATCATAACATTGGATTATGAAAAGGAGTCATTCAGACAAAAGGGGAGCACTGAACTGAATTAGCCTTAGGTGTTATCCTTAACAGACCTGCTACTGCAATGGTTGAAAAACAGAGAAGCATCAAGGCAGTTGGGAATAGTAGGACTGGAGGAAAGTGGATCTGTTTTGGGTGGTGGTTGGTTGTAGTATTTAACTAAAATTCTTGAGTAAAGTGGCTGATCTGGACAATCCTGTATCCTTTAGTATGTTCAAGCCTGAAGTAAAGGCAATTTAAAGGAAATTTTATTCT